>NW_025726658.1:0-52932 GCF_021461395.2 Schistocerca americana
GGTCTGTGTCATTGATATGGCTGTATGTAGCGCAGTTCGTCAGCAGGGGGCGTAGCTCAGATGGTAGAGCGCTCGCTTAGCATGCGAGAGGTACTGGGATCGATACCCAGCGCCTCCAGAATTTTTAACACACCAACATGCGCACACTGCCATGCAAGTGGAATAATACACAGCCAGAAAATGTGTCAAGGCAGATACGAGCCAACGATTAGCAGCCACAATTGGCAAGCGTGCTGTAATGCGCACGAAGCACCCTCCTCCCACCACTACACTTAATTTAGAAACAGTACAAGTGTTCCCATAAGATTCTCAAACCTATGTCGCAAAGATCAGCCTTGCGCCGAATTCACAAAAATCCCACTGCACATTCCAATTCTTGACGTGCAGTCGGCTGCTACTGGTGTTGCTAGTTGTGACTGCTGATGACAGATGCCGTAGCAATCAATTCATGGAGTGAGTTGTATGTTTTGCGATACTCTGTCTCTGACAAGCAAGCAGAGGTGACATAGGCGCGAACACAGGAAGCTTGCAGCCCCTCGCTGCCTGCAGACACCGAACAGCCACAGTAGGAGGGCGGCCTAAGTCGTAGGCAAAATGTGCTCATTCGCTTGTGTGCGACGTCAAGCTCTAAATAAGGCTGTCACTAGCGTGAGCGTTGCGTGAGCGTCGTGTAAAGTCGAAAAGTCGTCTGCGTGGGTGAGTGCCATGTTTGGGGAGCGTTTCGTAGTTTGCGCAGTGCAATGGAGACGCGGAAAGTTGTTGTGGCCCAGTCTTTTGCAGTTGGACGACAAGAGTGGTACACAGTAGTAAAGTGCGAAGCAGTGAGTTGGCATGAACAGTCGAGTGCACAATGGGTCTTCAGATGTGCTTGTTACCTCAGGTGCTGTGTGATTGTCGACATGGAGTGAAAACGGAGCAACTTGTGACTGTCCCTTCAATTTAAGACGTTAAAAACGGACGGAATTTGCAGTCGTAATACCAGAGCATCGAAACTACTTGGAACTCTTGCGTATGTGAACGTGTCCGCGCCTTTGTACTCTGGTCCCTTCACCCCTGCAAACCAACCAACCATCGCGTCCGTGCACATAAGAGTAGCAAAGAACGGAGATCAGCGCAGCTTGCTTGTGCTTGGGGGCGTAGCTCAGTTGATAGAGCGTTCGCTTTGCATGTGAAAGGTCCCGGGTTCAAGCCCCGGCGCCTCCATGTTTTGTGGTCAGTGCGTGGTAAGTGTTGGTCGCGGCGAGCCTAAAGGCACGCAAGATGTTGCAAAGCCAGCGTCACAGACTCGTATACTGACGTAAGGAGAGCAAGACGTAAATGTGAGGACCGGCTGTTGTCGAGGTGTCATCGAGTGCAAATCTGCCTTAGGTATAACGGCCTAACCTCAATGAAGTCTAGAGAGTGGACAACACGTTCGTCTACCTCAGAGCGTTGGCCGAACGCTATTTTCGACGTCGTGCGTGCCACTTTGATTTTGGCCAACTACGATTCGATACAGAATGCAGGAAACCTGAAAGACACCCTCACGGACACATTGAGAGTAGTGTTTGTCAGCGGAATAATGGGAGTGCAAGGGTCTGTGTCATTGATATGGCTGTATGTAGCGCAGTTCGTCAGCAGGGGGCGTAGCTCAGATGGTAGAGCGCTCGCTTAGCATGCGAGAGGTACTGGGATCGATACCCAGCGCCTCCAGAATTTTTAACACACCAACATGCGCACACTGCCATGCAAGTGGAATAATACACAGCCAGAAAATGTGTCAAGGCAGATACGAGCCAACGATTAGCAGCCACAATTGGCAAGCGTGCTGTAATGCGCACGAAGCACCCTCCTCCCACCACTACACTTAATTTAGAAACAGTACAAGTGTTCCCATAAGATTCTCAAACCTATGTCGCAAAGATCAGCCTTGCGCCGAATTCACAAAAATCCCACTGCACATTCCAATTCTTGACGTGCAGTCGGCTGCTACTGGTGTTGCTAGTTGTGACTGCTGATGACAGATGCCGTAGCAATCAATTCATGGAGTGAGTTGTATGTTTTGCGATACTCTGTCTCTGACAAGCAAGCAGAGGTGACATAGGCGCGAACACAGGAAGCTTGCAGCCCCTCGCTGCCTGCAGACACCGAACAGCCACAGTAGGAGGGCGGCCTAAGTCGTAGGCAAAATGTGCTCATTCGCTTGTGTGCGACGTCAAGCTCTAAATAAGGCTGTCACTAGCGTGAGCGTTGCGTGAGCGTCGTGTAAAGTCGAAAAGTCGTCTGCGTGGGTGAGTGCCATGTTTGGGGAGCGTTTCGTAGTTTGCGCAGTGCAATGGAGACGCGGAAAGTTGTTGTGGCCCAGTCTTTTGCAGTTGGACGACAAGAGTGGTACACAGTAGTAAAGTGCGAAGCAGTGAGTTGGCATGAACAGTCGAGTGCACAATGGGTCTTCAGATGTGCTTGTTACCTCAGGTGCTGTGTGATTGTCGACATGGAGTGAAAACGGAGCAACTTGTGACTGTCCCTTCAATTTAAGACGTTAAAAACGGACGGAATTTGCAGTCGTAATACCAGAGCATCGAAACTACTTGGAACTCTTGCGTATGTGAACGTGTCCGCGCCTTTGTACTCTGGTCCCTTCACCCCTGCAAACCAACCAACCATCGCGTCCGTGCACATAAGAGTAGCAAAGAACGGAGATCAGCGCAGCTTGCTTGTGCTTGGGGGCGTAGCTCAGTTGGTAGAGCGTTCGCTTTGCATGTGAAAGGTCCCGGGTTCAAGCCCCGGCGCCTCCATGTTTTGTGGTCAGTGCGTGGTAAGTGTTGGTCGCGGCGAGCCTAAAGGCACGCAAGATGTTGCAAAGCCAGCGTCACAGACTCGTATACTGACGTAAGGAGAGCAAGACGTAAATGTGAGGACCGGCTGTTGTCGAGGTGTCATCGAGTGCAAATCTGCCTTAGGTATAACGGCCTAACCTCAATGAAGTCTAGAGAGTGGACAACACGTTCGTCTACCTCAGAGCGTTGGCCGAACGCTATTTTCGACGTCGTGCGTGCCACTTTGATTTTGGCCAACTACGATTCGATACAGAATGCAGGAAACCTGAAAGACACCCTCACGGACACATTGAGAGTAGTGTTTGTCAGCGGAATAATGGGAGTGCAAGGGTCTGTGTCATTGATATGGCTGTATGTAGCGCAGTTCGTCAGCAGGGGGCGTAGCTCAGATGGTAGAGCGCTCGCTTAGCATGCGAGAGGTACTGGGATCGATACCCAGCGCCTCCAGAATTTTTAACACACCAACATGCGCACACTGCCATGCAAGTGGAATAATACACAGCCAGAAAATGTGTCAAGGCAGATACGAGCCAACGATTAGCAGCCACAATTGGCAAGCGTGCTGTAATGCGCACGAAGCACCCTCCTCCCACCACTACACTTAATTTAGAAACAGTACAAGTGTTCCCATAAGATTCTCAAACCTATGTCGCAAAGATCAGCCTTGCGCCGAATTCACAAAAATCCCACTGCACATTCCAATTCTTGACGTGCAGTCGGCTGCTACTGGTGTTGCTAGTTGTGACTGCTGATGACAGATGCCGTAGCAATCAATTCATGGAGTGAGTTGTATGTTTTGCGATACTCTGTCTCTGACAAGCAAGCAGAGGTGACATAGGCGCGAACACAGGAAGCTTGCAGCCCCTCGCTGCCTGCAGACACCGAACAGCCACAGTAGGAGGGCGGCCTAAGTCGTAGGCAAAATGTGCTCATTCGCTTGTGTGCGACGTCAAGCTCTAAATAAGGCTGTCACTAGCGTGAGCGTTGCGTGAGCGTCGTGTAAAGTCGAAAAGTCGTCTGCGTGGGTGAGTGCCATGTTTGGGGAGCGTTTCGTAGTTTGCGCAGTGCAATGGAGACGCGGAAAGTTGTTGTGGCCCAGTCTTTTGCAGTTGGACGACAAGAGTGGTACACAGTAGTAAAGTGCGAAGCAGTGAGTTGGCATGAACAGTCGAGTGCACAATGGGTCTTCAGATGTGCTTGTTACCTCAGGTGCTGTGTGATTGTCGACATGGAGTGAAAACGGAGCAACTTGTGACTGTCCCTTCAATTTAAGACGTTAAAAACGGACGGAATTTGCAGTCGTAATACCAGAGCATCGAAACTACTTGGAACTCTTGCGTATGTGAACGTGTCCGCGCCTTTGTACTCTGGTCCCTTCACCCCTGCAAACCAACCAACCATCGCGTCCGTGCACATAAGAGTAGCAAAGAACGGAGATCAGCGCAGCTTGCTTGTGCTTGGGGGCGTAGCTCAGTTGGTAGAGCGTTCGCTTTGCATGTGAAAGGTCCCGGGTTCAAGCCCCGGCGCCTCCATGTTTTGTGGTCAGTGCGTGGTAAGTGTTGGTCGCGGCGAGCCTAAAGGCACGCAAGATGTTGCAAAGCCAGCGTCACAGACTCGTATACTGACGTAAGGAGAGCAAGACGTAAATGTGAGGACCGGCTGTTGTCGAGGTGTCATCGAGTGCAAATCTGCCTTAGGTATAACGGCCTAACCTCAATGAAGTCTAGAGAGTGGACAACACGTTCGTCTACCTCAGAGCGTTGGCCGAACGCTATTTTCGACGTCGTGCGTGCCACTTTGATTTTGGCCAACTACGATTCGATACAGAATGCAGGAAACCTGAAAGACACCCTCACGGACACATTGAGAGTAGTGTTTGTCAGCGGAATAATGGGAGTGCAAGGGTCTGTGTCATTGATATGGCTGTATGTAGCGCAGTTCGTCAGCAGGGGGCGTAGCTCAGATGGTAGAGCGCTCGCTTAGCATGCGAGAGGTACTGGGATCGATACCCAGCGCCTCCAGAATTTTTAACACACCAACATGCGCACACTGCCATGCAAGTGGAATAATACACAGCCAGAAAATGTGTCAAGGCAGATACGAGCCAACGATTAGCAGCCACAATTGGCAAACGTGCTGTAATGCGCACGAAGCACCCTCCTCCCACCACTACACTTAATTTAGAAACAGTACAAGTGTTCCCATAAGATTCTCAAACCTATGTCGCAAAGATCAGCCTTGCGCCGAATTCACAAAAATCCCACTGCACATTCCAATTCTTGACGTGCAGTCGGCTGCTACTGGTGTTGCTAGTTGTGACTGCTGATGACAGATGCCGTAGCAATCAATTCATGGAGTGAGTTGTATGTTTTGCGATACTCTGTCTCTGACAAGCAAGCAGAGGTGACATAGGCGCGAACACAGGAAGCTTGCAGCCCCTCGCTGCCTGCAGACACCGAACAGCCACAGTAGGAGGGCGGCCTAAGTCGTAGGCAAAATGTGCTCATTCGCTTGTGTGCGACGTCAAGCTCTAAATAAGGCTGTCACTAGCGTGAGCGTTGCGTGAGCGTCGTGTAAAGTCGAAAAGTCGTCTGCGTGGGTGAGTGCCATGTTTGGGGAGCGTTTCGTAGTTTGCGCAGTGCAATGGAGACGCGGAAAGTTGTTGTGGCCCAGTCTTTTGCAGTTGGACGACAAGAGTGGTACACAGTAGTAAAGTGCGAAGCAGTGAGTTGGCATGAACAGTCGAGTGCACAATGGGTCTTCAGATGTGCTTGTTACCTCAGGTGCTGTGTGATTGTCGACATGGAGTGAAAACGGAGCAACTTGTGACTGTCCCTTCAATTTAAGACGTTAAAAACGGACGGAATTTGCAGTCGTAATACCAGAGCATCGAAACTACTTGGAACTCTTGCGTATGTGAACGTGTCCGCGCCTTTGTACTCTGGTCCCTTCACCCCTGCAAACCAACCAACCATCGCGTCCGTGCACATAAGAGTAGCAAAGAACGGAGATCAGCGCAGCTTGCTTGTGCTTGGGGGCGTAGCTCAGTTGGTAGAGCGTTCGCTTTGCATGTGAAAGGTCCCGGGTTCAAGCCCCGGCGCCTCCATGTTTTGTGGTCAGTGCGTGGTAAGTGTTGGTCGCGGCGAGCCTAAAGGCACGCAAGATGTTGCAAAGCCAGCGTCACAGACTCGTATACTGACGTAAGGAGAGCAAGACGTAAATGTGAGGACCGGCTGTTGTCGAGGTGTCATCGAGTGCAAATCTGCCTTAGGTATAACGGCCTAACCTCAATGAAGTCTAGAGAGTGGACAACACGTTCGTCTACCTCAGAGCGTTGGCCGAACGCTATTTTCGACGTCGTGCGTGCCACTTTGATTTTGGCCAACTACGATTCGATACAGAATGCAGGAAACCTGAAAGACACCCTCACGGACACATTGAGAGTAGTGTTTGTCAGCGGAATAATGGGAGTGCAAGGGTCTGTGTCATTGATATGGCTGTATGTAGCGCAGTTCGTCAGCAGGGGGCGTAGCTCAGATGGTAGAGCGCTCGCTTAGCATGCGAGAGGTACTGGGATCGATACCCAGCGCCTCCAGAATTTTTAACACACCAACATGCGCACACTGCCATGCAAGTGGAATAATACACAGCCAGAAAATGTGTCAAGGCAGATACGAGCCAACGATTAGCAGCCACAATTGGCAAGCGTGCTGTAATGCGCACGAAGCACCCTCCTCCCACCACTACACTTAATTTAGAAACAGTACAAGTGTTCCCATAAGATTCTCAAACCTATGTCGCAAAGATCAGCCTTGCGCCGAATTCACAAAAATCCCACTGCACATTCCAATTCTTGACGTGCAGTCGGCTGCTACTGGTGTTGCTAGTTGTGACTGCTGATGACAGATGCCGTAGCAATCAATTCATGGAGTGAGTTGTATGTTTTGCGATACTCTGTCTCTGACAAGCAAGCAGAGGTGACATAGGCGCGAACACAGGAAGCTTGCAGCCCCTCGCTGCCTGCAGACACCGAACAGCCACAGTAGGAGGGCGGCCTAAGTCGTAGGCAAAATGTGCTCATTCGCTTGTGTGCGACGTCAAGCTCTAAATAAGGCTGTCACTAGCGTGAGCGTTGCGTGAGCGTCGTGTAAAGTCGAAAAGTCGTCTGCGTGGGTGAGTGCCATGTTTGGGGAGCGTTTCGTAGTTTGCGCAGTGCAATGGAGACGCGGAAAGTTGTTGTGGCCCAGTCTTTTGCAGTTGGACGAAAAGAGTGGTACACAGTAGTAAAGTGCGAAGCAGTGAGTTGGCATGAACAGTCGAGTGCACAATGGGTCTTCAGATGTGCTTGTTACCTCAGGTGCTGTGTGATTGTCGACATGGAGTGAAAACGGAGCAACTTGTGACTGTCCCTTCAATTTAAGACGTTAAAAACGGACGGAATTTGCAGTCGTAATACCAGAGCATCGAAACTACTTGGAACTCTTGCGTATGTGAACGTGTCCGCGCCTTTGTACTCTGGTCCCTTCACCCCTGCAAACCAACCAACCATCGCGTCCGTGCACATAAGAGTAGCAAAGAACGGAGATCAGCGCAGCTTGCTTGTGCTTGGGGGCGTAGCTCAGTTGGTAGAGCGTTCGCTTTGCATGTGAAAGGTCCCGGGTTCAAGCCCCGGCGCCTCCATGTTTTGTGGTCAGTGCGTGGTAAGTGTTGGTCGCGGCGAGCCTAAAGGCACGCAAGATGTTGCAAAGCCAGCGTCACAGACTCGTATACTGACGTAAGGAGAGCAAGACGTAAATGTGAGGACCGGCTGTTGTCGAGGTGTCATCGAGTGCAAATCTGCCTTAGGTATAACGGCCTAACCTCAATGAAGTCTAGAGAGTGGACAACACGTTCGTCTACCTCAGAGCGTTGGCCGAACGCTATTTTCGACGTCGTGCGTGCCACTTTGATTTTGGCCAACTACGATTCGATACAGAATGCAGGAAACCTGAAAGACACCCTCACGGACACATTGAGAGTAGTGTTTGTCAGCGGAATAATGGGAGTGCAAGGGTCTGTGTCATTGATATGGCTGTATGTAGCGCAGTTCGTCAGCAGGGGGCGTAGCTCAGATGGTAGAGCGCTCGCTTAGCATGCGAGAGGTACTGGGATCGATACCCAGCGCCTCCAGAATTTTTAACACACCAACATGCGCACACTGCCATGCAAGTGGAATAATACACAGCCAGAAAATGTGTCAAGGCAGATACGAGCCAACGATTAGCAGCCACAATTGGCAAGCGTGCTGTAATGCGCACGAAGCACCCTCCTCCCACCACTACACTTAATTTAGAAACAGTACAAGTGTTCCCATAAGATTCTCAAACCTATGTCGCAAAGATCAGCCTTGCGCCGAATTCACAAAAATCCCACTGCACATTCCAATTCTTGACGTGCAGTCGGCTGCTACTGGTGTTGCTAGTTGTGACTGCTGATGACAGATGCCGTAGCAATCAATTCATGGAGTGAGTTGTATGTTTTGCGATACTCTGTCTCTGACAAGCAAGCAGAGGTGACATAGGCGCGAACACAGGAAGCTTGCAGCCCCTCGCTGCCTGCAGACACCGAACAGCCACAGTAGGAGGGCGGCCTAAGTCGTAGGCAAAATGTGCTCATTCGCTTGTGTGCGACGTCAAGCTCTAAATAAGGCTGTCACTAGCGTGAGCGTTGCGTGAGCGTCGTGTAAAGTCGAAAAGTCGTCTGCGTGGGTGAGTGCCATGTTTGGGGAGCGTTTCGTAGTTTGCGCAGTGCAATGGAGACGCGGAAAGTTGTTGTGGCCCAGTCTTTTGCAGTTGGACGACAAGAGTGGTACACAGTAGTAAAGTGCGAAGCAGTGAGTTGGCATGAACAGTCGAGTGCACAATGGGTCTTCAGATGTGCTTGTTACCTCAGGTGCTGTGTGATTGTCGACATGGAGTGAAAACGGAGCAACTTGTGACTGTCCCTTCAATTTAAGACGTTAAAAACGGACGGAATTTGCAGTCGTAATACCAGAGCATCGAAACTACTTGGAACTCTTGCGTATGTGAACGTGTCCGCGCCTTTGTACTCTGGTCCCTTCACCCCTGCAAACCAACCAACCATCGCGTCCGTGCACATAAGAGTAGCAAAGAACGGAGATCAGCGCAGCTTGCTTGTGCTTGGGGGCGTAGCTCAGTTGGTAGAGCGTTCGCTTTGCATGTGAAAGGTCCCGGGTTCAAGCCCCGGCGCCTCCATGTTTTGTGGTCAGTGCGTGGTAAGTGTTGGTCGCGGCGAGCCTAAAGGCACGCAAGATGTTGCAAAGCCAGCGTCACAGACTCGTATACTGACGTAAGGAGAGCAAGACGTAAATGTGAGGACCGGCTGTTGTCGAGGTGTCATCGAGTGCAAATCTGCCTTAGGTATAACGGCCTAACCTCAATGAAGTCTAGAGAGTGGACAACACGTTCGTCTACCTCAGAGCGTTGGCCGAACGCTATTTTCGACGTCGTGCGTGCCACTTTGATTTTGGCCAACTACGATTCGATACAGAATGCAGGAAACCTGAAAGACACCCTCACGGACACATTGAGAGTAGTGTTTGTCAGCGGAATAATGGGAGTGCAAGGGTCTGTGTCATTGATATGGCTGTATGTAGCGCAGTTCGTCAGCAGGGGGCGTAGCTCAGATGGTAGAGCGCTCGCTTAGCATGCGAGAGGTACTGGGATCGATACCCAGCGCCTCCAGAATTTTTAACACACCAACATGCGCACACTGCCATGCAAGTGGAATAATACACAGCCAGAAAATGTGTCAAGGCAGATACGAGCCAACGATTAGCAGCCACAATTGGCAAGCGTGCTGTAATGCGCACGAAGCACCCTCCTCCCACCACTACACTTAATTTAGAAACAGTACAAGTGTTCCCATAAGATTCTCAAACCTATGTCGCAAAGATCAGCCTTGCGCCGAATTCACAAAAATCCCACTGCACATTCCAATTCTTGACGTGCAGTCGGCTGCTACTGGTGTTGCTAGTTGTGACTGCTGATGACAGATGCCGTAGCAATCAATTCATGGAGTGAGTTGTATGTTTTGCGATACTCTGTCTCTGACAAGCAAGCAGAGGTGACATAGGCGCGAACACAGGAAGCTTGCAGCCCCTCGCTGCCTGCAGACACCGAACAGCCACAGTAGGAGGGCGGCCTAAGTCGTAGGCAAAATGTGCTCATTCGCTTGTGTGCGACGTCAAGCTCTAAATAAGGCTGTCACTAGCGTGAGCGTTGCGTGAGCGTCGTGTAAAGTCGAAAAGTCGTCTGCGTGGGTGAGTGCCATGTTTGGGGAGCGTTTCGTAGTTTGCGCAGTGCAATGGAGACGCGGAAAGTTGTTGTGGCCCAGTCTTTTGCAGTTGGACGACAAGAGTGGTACACAGTAGTAAAGTGCGAAGCAGTGAGTTGGCATGAACAGTCGAGTGCACAATGGGTCTTCAGATGTGCTTGTTACCTCAGGTGCTGTGTGATTGTCGACATGGAGTGAAAACGGAGCAACTTGTGACTGTCCCTTCAATTTAAGACGTTAAAAACGGACGGAATTTGCAGTCGTAATACCAGAGCATCGAAACTACTTGGAACTCTTGCGTATGTGAACGTGTCCGCGCCTTTGTACTCTGGTCCCTTCACCCCTGCAAACCAACCAACCATCGCGTCCGTGCACATAAGAGTAGCAAAGAACGGAGATCAGCGCAGCTTGCTTGTGCTTGGGGGCGTAGCTCAGTTGATAGAGCGTTCGCTTTGCATGTGAAAGGTCCCGGGTTCAAGCCCCGGCGCCTCCATGTTTTGTGGTCAGTGCGTGGTAAGTGTTGGTCGCGGCGAGCCTAAAGGCACGCAAGATGTTGCAAAGCCAGCGTCACAGACTCGTATACTGACGTAAGGAGAGCAAGACGTAAATGTGAGGACCGGCTGTTGTCGAGGTGTCATCGAGTGCAAATCTGCCTTAGGTATAACGGCCTAACCTCAATGAAGTCTAGAGAGTGGACAACACGTTCGTCTACCTCAGAGCGTTGGCCGAACGCTATTTTCGACGTCGTGCGTGCCACTTTGATTTTGGCCAACTACGATTCGATACAGAATGCAGGAAACCTGAAAGACACCCTCACGGACACATTGAGAGTAGTGTTTGTCAGCGGAATAATGGGAGTGCAAGGGTCTGTGTCATTGATATGGCTGTATGTAGCGCAGTTCGTCAGCAGGGGGCGTAGCTCAGATGGTAGAGCGCTCGCTTAGCATGCGAGAGGTACTGGGATCGATACCCAGCGCCTCCAGAATTTTTAACACACCAACATGCGCACACTGCCATGCAAGTGGAATAATACACAGCCAGAAAATGTGTCAAGGCAGATACGAGCCAACGATTAGCAGCCACAATTGGCAAGCGTGCTGTAATGCGCACGAAGCACCCTCCTCCCACCACTACACTTAATTTAGAAACAGTACAAGTGTTCCCATAAGATTCTCAAACCTATGTCGCAAAGATCAGCCTTGCGCCGAATTCACAAAAATCCCACTGCACATTCCAATTCTTGACGTGCAGTCGGCTGCTACTGGTGTTGCTAGTTGTGACTGCTGATGACAGATGCCGTAGCAATCAATTCATGGAGTGAGTTGTATGTTTTGCGATACTCTGTCTCTGACAAGCAAGCAGAGGTGACATAGGCGCGAACACAGGAAGCTTGCAGCCCCTCGCTGCCTGCAGACACCGAACAGCCACAGTAGGAGGGCGGCCTAAGTCGTAGGCAAAATGTGCTCATTCGCTTGTGTGCGACGTCAAGCTCTAAATAAGGCTGTCACTAGCGTGAGCGTTGCGTGAGCGTCGTGTAAAGTCGAAAAGTCGTCTGCGTGGGTGAGTGCCATGTTTGGGGAGCGTTTCGTAGTTTGCGCAGTGCAATGGAGACGCGGAAAGTTGTTGTGGCCCAGTCTTTTGCAGTTGGACGACAAGAGTGGTACACAGTAGTAAAGTGCGAAGCAGTGAGTTGGCATGAACAGTCGAGTGCACAATGGGTCTTCAGATGTGCTTGTTACCTCAGGTGCTGTGTGATTGTCGACATGGAGTGAAAACGGAGCAACTTGTGACTGTCCCTTCAATTTAAGACGTTAAAAACGGACGGAATTTGCAGTCGTAATACCAGAGCATCGAAACTACTTGGAACTCTTGCGTATGTGAACGTGTCCGCGCCTTTGTACTCTGGTCCCTTCACCCCTGCAAACCAACCAACCATCGCGTCCGTGCACATAAGAGTAGCAAAGAACGGAGATCAGCGCAGCTTGCTTGTGCTTGGGGGCGTAGCTAAGTTGTTAGAGCGTTCGCTTTGCATGTGAAAGGTCCCGGGTTCAAGCCCCGGCGCCTCCATGTTTTGTGGTCAGTGCGTGGTAAGTGTTGGTCGCGGCGAGCCTAAAGGCACGCAAGATGTTGCAAAGCCAGCGTCACAGACTCGTATACTGACGTAAGGAGAGCAAGACGTAAATGTGAGGACCGGCTGTTGTCGAGGTGTCATCGAGTGCAAATCTGCCTTAGGTATAACGGCCTAACCTCAATGAAGTCTAGAGAGTGGACAACACGTTCGTCTACCTCAGAGCGTTGGCCGAACGCTATTTTCGACGTCGTGCGTGCCACTTTGATTTTGGCCAACTACGATTCGATACAGAATGCAGGAAACCTGAAAGACACCCTCACGGACACATTGAGAGTAGTGTTTGTCAGCGGAATAATGGGAGTGCAAGGGTCTGTGTCATTGATATGGCTGTATGTAGCGCAGTTCGTCAGCAGGGGGCGTAGCTCAGATGGTAGAGCGCTCGCTTAGCATGCGAGAGGTACTGGGATCGATACCCAGCGCCTCCAGAATTTTTAACACACCAACATGCGCACACTGCCATGCAAGTGGAATAATACACAGCCAGAAAATGTGTCAAGGCAGATACGAGCCAACGATTAGCAGCCACAATTGGCAAGCGTGCTGTAATGCGCACGAAGCACCCTCCTCCCACCACTACACTTAATTTAGAAACAGTACAAGTGTTCCCATAAGATTCTCAAACCTATGTCGCAAAGATCAGCCTTGCGCCGAATTCACAAAAATCCCACTGCACATTCCAATTCTTGACGTGCAGTCGGCTGCTACTGGTGTTGCTAGTTGTGACTGCTGATGACAGATGCCGTAGCAATCAATTCATGGAGTGAGTTGTATGTTTTGCGATACTCTGTCTCTGACAAGCAAGCAGAGGTGACATAGGCGCGAACACAGGAAGCTTGCAGCCCCTCGCTGCCTGCAGACACCGAACAGCCACAGTAGGAGGGCGGCCTAAGTCGTAGGCAAAATGTGCTCATTCGCTTGTGTGCGACGTCAAGCTCTAAATAAGGCTGTCACTAGCGTGAGCGTTGCGTGAGCGTCGTGTAAAGTCGAAAAGTCGTCTGCGTGGGTGAGTGCCATGTTTGGGGAGCGTTTCGTAGTTTGCGCAGTGCAATGGAGACGCGGAAAGTTGTTGTGGCCCAGTCTTTTGCAGTTGGACGACAAGAGTGGTACACAGTAGTAAAGTGCGAAGCAGTGAGTTGGCATGAACAGTCGAGTGCACAATGGGTCTTCAGATGTGCTTGTTACCTCAGGTGCTGTGTGATTGTCGACATGGAGTGAAAACGGAGCAACTTGTGACTGTCCCTTCAATTTAAGACGTTAAAAACGGACGGAATTTGCAGTCGTAATACCAGAGCATCGAAACTACTTGGAACTCTTGCGTATGTGAACGTGTCCGCGCCTTTGTACTCTGGTCCCTTCACCCCTGCAAACCAACCAACCATCGCGTCCGTGCACATAAGAGTAGCAAAGAACGGAGATCAGCGCAGCTTGCTTGTGCTTGGGGGCGTAGCTCAGTTGATAGAGCGTTCGCTTTGCATGTGAAAGGTCCCGGGTTCAAGCCCCGGCGCCTCCATGTTTTGTGGTCAGTGCGTGGTAAGTGTTGGTCGCGGCGAGCCTAAAGGCACGCAAGATGTTGCAAAGCCAGCGTCACAGACTCGTATACTGACGTAAGGAGAGCAAGACGTAAATGTGAGGACCGGCTGTTGTCGAGGTGTCATCGAGTGCAAATCTGCCTTAGGTATAACGGCCTAACCTCAATGAAGTCTAGAGAGTGGACAACACGTTCGTCTACCTCAGAGCGTTGGCCGAACGCTATTTTCGACGTCGTGCGTGCCACTTTGATTTTGGCCAACTACGATTCGATACAGAATGCAGGAAACCTGAAAGACACCCTCACGGACACATTGAGAGTAGTGTTTGTCAGCGGAATAATGGGAGTGCAAGGGTCTGTGTCATTGATATGGCTGTATGTAGCGCAGTTCGTCAGCAGGGGGCGTAGCTCAGATGGTAGAGCGCTCGCTTAGCATGCGAGAGGTACTGGGATCGATACCCAGCGCCTCCAGAATTTTTAACACACCAACATGCGCACACTGCCATGCAAGTGGAATAATACACAGCCAGAAAATGTGTCAAGGCAGATACGAGCCAACGATTAGCAGCCACAATTGGCAAGCGTGCTGTAATGCGCACGAAGCACCCTCCTCCCACCACTACACTTAATTTAGAAACAGTACAAGTGTTCCCATAAGATTCTCAAACCTATGTCGCAAAGATCAGCCTTGCGCCGAATTCACAAAAATCCCACTGCACATTCCAATTCTTGACGTGCAGTCGGCTGCTACTGGTGTTGCTAGTTGTGACTGCTGATGACAGATGCCGTAGCAATCAATTCATGGAGTGAGTTGTATGTTTTGCGATACTCTGTCTCTGACAAGCAAGCAGAGGTGACATAGGCGCGAACACAGGAAGCTTGCAGCCCCTCGCTGCCTGCAGACACCGAACAGCCACAGTAGGAGGGCGGCCTAAGTCGTAGGCAAAATGTGCTCATTCGCTTGTGTGCGACGTCAAGCTCTAAATAAGGCTGTCACTAGCGTGAGCGTTGCGTGAGCGTCGTGTAAAGTCGAAAAGTCGTCTGCGTGGGTGAGTGCCATGTTTGGGGAGCGTTTCGTAGTTTGCGCAGTGCAATGGAGACGCGGAAAGTTGTTGTGGCCCAGTCTTTTGCAGTTGGACGACAAGAGTGGTACACAGTAGTAAAGTGCGAAGCAGTGAGTTGGCATGAACAGTCGAGTGCACAATGGGTCTTCAGATGTGCTTGTTACCTCAGGTGCTGTGTGATTGTCGACATGGAGTGAAAACGGAGCAACTTGTGACTGTCCCTTCAATTTAAGACGTTAAAAACGGACGGAATTTGCAGTCGTAATACCAGAGCATCGAAACTACTTGGAACTCTTGCGTATGTGAACGTGTCCGCGCCTTTGTACTCTGGTCCCTTCACCCCTGCAAACCAACCAACCATCGCGTCCGTGCACATAAGAGTAGCAAAGAACGGAGATCAGCGCAGCTTGCTTGTGCTTGGGGGCGTAGCTCAGTTGGTAGAGCGTTCGCTTTGCATGTGAAAGGTCCCGGGTTCAAGCCCCGGCGCCTCCATGTTTTGTGGTCAGTGCGTGGTAAGTGTTGGTCGCGGCGAGCCTAAAGGCACGCAAGATGTTGCAAAGCCAGCGTCACAGACTCGTATACTGACGTAAGGAGAGCAAGACGTAAATGTGAGGACCGGCTGTTGTCGAGGTGTCATCGAGTGCAAATCTGCCTTAGGTATAACGGCCTAACCTCAATGAAGTCTAGAGAGTGGACAACACGTTCGTCTACCTCAGAGCGTTGGCCGAACGCTATTTTCGACGTCGTGCGTGCCACTTTGATTTTGGCCAACTACGATTCGATACAGAATGCAGGAAACCTGAAAGACACCCTCACGGACACATTGAGAGTAGTGTTTGTCAGCGGAATAATGGGAGTGCAAGGGTCTGTGTCATTGATATGGCTGTATGTAGCGCAGTTCGTCAGCAGGGGGCGTAGCTCAGATGGTAGAGCGCTCGCTTAGCATGCGAGAGGTACTGGGATCGATACCCAGCGCCTCCAGAATTTTTAACACACCAACATGCGCACACTGCCATGCAAGTGGAATAATACACAGCCAGAAAATGTGTCAAGGCAGATACGAGCCAACGATTAGCAGCCACAATTGGCAAGCGTGCTGTAATGCGCACGAAGCACCCTCCTCCCACCACTACACTTAATTTAGAAACAGTACAAGTGTTCCCATAAGATTCTCAAACCTATGTCGCAAAGATCAGCCTTGCGCCGAATTCACAAAAATCCCACTGCACATTCCAATTCTTGACGTGCAGTCGGCTGCTACTGGTGTTGCTAGTTGTGACTGCTGATGACAGATGCCGTAGCAATCAATTCATGGAGTGAGTTGTATGTTTTGCGATACTCTGTCTCTGACAAGCAAGCAGAGGTGACATAGGCGCGAACACAGGAAGCTTGCAGCCCCTCGCTGCCTGCAGACACCGAACAGCCACAGTAGGAGGGCGGCCTAAGTCGTAGGCAAAATGTGCTCATTCGCTTGTGTGCGACGTCAAGCTCTAAATAAGGCTGTCACTAGCGTGAGCGTTGCGTGAGCGTCGTGTAAAGTCGAAAAGTCGTCTGCGTGGGTGAGTGCCATGTTTGGGGAGCGTTTCGTAGTTTGCGCAGTGCAATGGAGACGCGGAAAGTTGTTGTGGCCCAGTCTTTTGCAGTTGGACGACAAGAGTGGTACACAGTAGTAAAGTGCGAAGCAGTGAGTTGGCATGAACAGTCGAGTGCACAATGGGTCTTCAGATGTGCTTGTTACCTCAGGTGCTGTGTGATTGTCGACATGGAGTGAAAACGGAGCAACTTGTGACTGTCCCTTCAATTTAAGACGTTAAAAACGGACGGAATTTGCAGTCGTAATACCAGAGCATCGAAACTACTTGGAACTCTTGCGTATGTGAACGTGTCCGCGCCTTTGTACTCTGGTCCCTTCACCCCTGCAAACCAACCAACCATCGCGTCCGTGCACATAAGAGTAGCAAAGAACGGAGATCAGCGCAGCTTGCTTGTGCTTGGGGGCGTAGCTCAGTTGGTAGAGCGTTCGCTTTGCATGTGAAAGGTCCCGGGTTCAAGCCCCGGCGCCTCCATGTTTTGTGGTCAGTGCGTGGTAAGTGTTGGTCGCGGCGAGCCTAAAGGCACGCAAGATGTTGCAAAGCCAGCGTCACAGACTCGTATACTGACGTAAGGAGAGCAAGACGTAAATGTGAGGACCGGCTGTTGTCGAGGTGTCATCGAGTGCAAATCTGCCTTAGGTATAACGGCCTAACCTCAATGAAGTCTAGAGAGTGGACAACACGTTCGTCTACCTCAGAGCGTTGGCCGAACGCTATTTTCGACGTCGTGCGTGCCACTTTGATTTTGGCCAACTACGATTCGATACAGAATGCAGGAAACCTGAAAGACACCCTCACGGACACATTGAGAGTAGTGTTTGTCAGCGGAATAATGGGAGTGCAAGGGTCTGTGTCATTGATATGGCTGTATGTAGCGCAGTTCGTCAGCAGGGGGCGTAGCTCAGATGGTAGAGCGCTCGCTTAGCATGCGAGAGGTACTGGGATCGATACCCAGCGCCTCCAGAATTTTTAACACACCAACATGCGCACACTGCCATGCAAGTGGAATAATACACAGCCAGAAAATGTGTCAAGGCAGATACGAGCCAACGATTAGCAGCCACAATTGGCAAGCGTGCTGTAATGCGCACGAAGCACCCTCCTCCCACCACTACACTTAATTTAGAAACAGTACAAGTGTTCCCATAAGATTCTCAAACCTATGTCGCAAAGATCAGCCTTGCGCCGAATTCACAAAAATCCCACTGCACATTCCAATTCTTGACGTGCAGTCGGCTGCTACTGGTGTTGCTAGTTGTGACTGCTGATGACAGATGCCGTAGCAATCAATTCATGGAGTGAGTTGTATGTTTTGCGATACTCTGTCTCTGACAAGCAAGCAGAGGTGACATAGGCGCGAACACAGGAAGCTTGCAGCCCCTCGCTGCCTGCAGACACCGAACAGCCACAGTAGGAGGGCGGCCTAAGTCGTAGGCAAAATGTGCTCATTCGCTTGTGTGCGACGTCAAGCTCTAAATAAGGCTGTCACTAGCGTGAGCGTTGCGTGAGCGTCGTGTAAAGTCGAAAAGTCGTCTGCGTGGGTGAGTGCCATGTTTGGGGAGCGTTTCGTAGTTTGCGCAGTGCAATGGAGACGCGGAAAGTTGTTGTGGCCCAGTCTTTTGCAGTTGGACGACAAGAGTGGTACACAGTAGTAAAGTGCGAAGCAGTGAGTTGGCATGAACAGTCGAGTGCACAATGGGTCTTCAGATGTGCTTGTTACCTCAGGTGCTGTGTGATTGTCGACATGGAGTGAAAACGGAGCAACTTGTGACTGTCCCTTCAATTTAAGACGTTAAAAACGGACGGAATTTGCAGTCGTAATACCAGAGCATCGAAACTACTTGGAACTCTTGCGTATGTGAACGTGTCCGCGCCTTTGTACTCTGGTCCCTTCACCCCTGCAAACCAACCAACCATCGCGTCCGTGCACATAAGAGTAGCAAAGAACGGAGATCAGCGCAGCTTGCTTGTGCTTGGGGGCGTAGCTAAGTTGTTAGAGCGTTCGCTTTGCATGTGAAAGGTCCCGGGTTCAAGCCCCGGCGCCTCCATGTTTTGTGGTCAGTGCGTGGTAAGTGTTGGTCGCGGCGAGCCTAAAGGCACGCAAGATGTTGCAAAGCCAGCGTCACAGACTCGTATACTGACGTAAGGAGAGCAAGACGTAAATGTGAGGACCGGCTGTTGTCGAGGTGTCATCGAGTGCAAATCTGCCTTAGGTATAACGGCCTAACCTCAATGAAGTCTAGAGAGTGGACAACACGTTCGTCTACCTCAGAGCGTTGGCCGAACGCTATTTTCGACGTCGTGCGTGCCACTTTGATTTTGGCCAACTACGATTCGATACAGAATGCAGGAAACCTGAAAGACACCCTCACGGACACATTGAGAGTAGTGTTTGTCAGCGGAATAATGGGAGTGCAAGGGTCTGTGTCATTGATATGGCTGTATGTAGCGCAGTTCGTCAGCAGGGGGCGTAGCTCAGATGGTAGAGCGCTCGCTTAGCATGCGAGAGGTACTGGGATCGATACCCAGCGCCTCCAGAATTTTTAACACACCAACATGCGCACACTGCCATGCAAGTGGAATAATACACAGCCAGAAAATGTGTCAAGGCAGATACGAGCCAACGATTAGCAGCCACAATTGGCAAGCGTGCTGTAATGCGCACGAAGCACCCTCCTCCCACCACTACACTTAATTTAGAAACAGTACAAGTGTTCCCATAAGATTCTCAAACCTATGTCGCAAAGATCAGCCTTGCGCCGAATTCACAAAAATCCCACTGCACATTCCAATTCTTGACGTGCAGTCGGCTGCTACTGGTGTTGCTAGTTGTGACTGCTGATGACAGATGCCGTAGCAATCAATTCATGGAGTGAGTTGTATGTTTTGCGATACTCTGTCTCTGACAAGCAAGCAGAGGTGACATAGGCGCGAACACAGGAAGCTTGCAGCCCCTCGCTGCCTGCAGACACCGAACAGCCACAGTAGGAGGGCGGCCTAAGTCGTAGGCAAAATGTGCTCATTCGCTTGTGTGCGACGTCAAGCTCTAAATAAGGCTGTCACTAGCGTGAGCGTTGCGTGAGCGTCGTGTAAAGTCGAAAAGTCGTCTGCGTGGGTGAGTGCCATGTTTGGGGAGCGTTTCGTAGTTTGCGCAGTGCAATGGAGACGCGGAAAGTTGTTGTGGCCCAGTCTTTTGCAGTTGGACGACAAGAGTGGTACACAGTAGTAAAGTGCGAAGCAGTGAGTTGGCATGAACAGTCGAGTGCACAATGGGTCTTCAGATGTGCTTGTTACCTCAGGTGCTGTGTGATTGTCGACATGGAGTGAAAACGGAGCAACTTGTGACTGTCCCTTCAATTTAAGACGTTAAAAACGGACGGAATTTGCAGTCGTAATACCAGAGCATCGAAACTACTTGGAACTCTTGCGTATGTGAACGTGTCCGCGCCTTTGTACTCTGGTCCCTTCACCCCTGCAAACCAACCAACCATCGCGTCCGTGCACATAAGAGTAGCAAAGAACGGAGATCAGCGCAGCTTGCTTGTGCTTGGGGGCGTAGCTCAGTTGGTAGAGCGTTCGCTTTGCATGTGAAAGGTCCCGGGTTCAAGCCCCGGCGCCTCCATGTTTTGTGGTCAGTGCGTGGTAAGTGTTGGTCGCGGCGAGCCTAAAGGCACGCAAGATGTTGCAAAGCCAGCGTCACAGACTCGTATACTGACGTAAGGAGAGCAAGACGTAAATGTGAGGACCGGCTGTTGTCGAGGTGTCATCGAGTGCAAATCTGCCTTAGGTATAACGGCCTAACCTCAATGAAGTCTAGAGAGTGGACAACACGTTCGTCTACCTCAGAGCGTTGGCCGAACGCTATTTTCGACGTCGTGCGTGCCACTTTGATTTTGGCCAACTACGATTCGATACAGAATGCAGGAAACCTGAAAGACACCCTCACGGACACATTGAGAGTAGTGTTTGTCAGCGGAATAATGGGAGTGCAAGGGTCTGTGTCATTGATATGGCTGTATGTAGCGCAGTTCGTCAGCAGGGGGCGTAGCTCAGATGGTAGAGCGCTCGCTTAGCATGCGAGAGGTACTGGGATCGATACCCAGCGCCTCCAGAATTTTTAACACACCAACATGCGCACACTGCCATGCAAGTGGAATAATACACAGCCAGAAAATGTGTCAAGGCAGATACGAGCCAACGATTAGCAGCCACAATTGGCAAGCGTGCTGTAATGCGCACGAAGCACCCTCCTCCCACCACTACACTTAATTTAGAAACAGTACAAGTGTTCCCATAAGATTCTCAAACCTATGTCGCAAAGATCAGCCTTGCGCCGAATTCACAAAAATCCCACTGCACATTCCAATTCTTGACGTGCAGTCGGCTGCTACTGGTGTTGCTAGTTGTGACTGCTGATGACAGATGCCGTAGCAATCAATTCATGGAGTGAGTTGTATGTTTTGCGATACTCTGTCTCTGACAAGCAAGCAGAGGTGACATAGGCGCGAACACAGGAAGCTTGCAGCCCCTCGCTGCCTGCAGACACCGAACAGCCACAGTAGGAGGGCGGCCTAAGTCGTAGGCGAAATGTGCTCATTCGCTTGTGTGCGACGTCAAGCTCTAAATAAGGCTGTCACTAGCGTGAGCGTTGCGTGAGCGTCGTGTAAAGTCGGAAAAGTCGTCTGCGTGGGTGAGTGCCATGTTTGGGGAGCGTTTCGTAGTTTGCGCAGTGCAATGGAGACGCGGAAAGTTGTTGTGGCCCAGTCTTTTGCAGTTGGACGACAAGAGTGGTACACAGTAGTAAAGTGCGAGGCAGTGAGTTGGCATGAACAGTCGAGTGCACAATGGGTCTTCAGATGTGCTTGTTACCTCAGGTGCTGTGTGATTGTCGACATGGAGTGAAAACGGAGCAACTTGTGACTGTCCCTTCAATTTAAGACGTTAAAAACGGACGGAATTTGCAGTCGTAATACCAGAGCATCGAAACTACTTGGAACTCTTGCGTATGTGAACGTGTCCGCGCCTTTGTACTCTGGTCCCTTCACCCCTGCAAACCAACCAACCATCGCGTCCGTGCACATAAGAGTAGCAAAGAACGGAGATCAGCGCAGCTTGCTTGTGCTTGGGGGCGTAGCTCAGTTGGTAGAGCGTTCGCTTTGCATGTGAAAGGTCCCGGGTTCAAGCCCCGGCGCCTCCATGTTTTGTGGTCAGTGCGTGGTAAGTGTTGGTCGCGGCGAGCCTAAAGGCACGCAAGATGTTGCAAAGCCAGCGTCACAGACTCGTATACTGACGTAAGGAGAGCAAGACGTAAATGTGAGGACCGGCTGTTGTCGAGGTGTCATCGAGTGCAAATCTGCCTTAGGTATAACGGCCTAACCTCAATGAAGTCTAGAGAGTGGACAACACGTTCGTCTACCTCAGAGCGTTGGCCGAACGCTATTTTCGACGTCGTGCGTGCCACTTTGATTTTGGCCAACTACGATTCGATACAGAATGCAGGAAACCTGAAAGACACCCTCACGGACACATTGAGAGTAGTGTTTGTCAGCGGAATAATGGGAGTGCAAGGGTCTGTGTCATTGATATGGCTGTATGTAGCGCAGTTCGTCAGCAGGGGGCGTAGCTCAGATGGTAGAGCGCTCGCTTAGCATGCGAGAGGTACTGGGATCGATACCCAGCGCCTCCAGAATTTTTAACACACCAACATGCGCACACTGCCATGCAAGTGGAATAATACACAGCCAGAAAATGTGTCAAGGCAGATACGAGCCAACGATTAGCAGCCACAATTGGCAAGCGTGCTGTAATGCGCACGAAGCACCCTCCTCCCACCACTACACTTAATTTAGAAACAGTACAAGTGTTCCCATAAGATTCTCAAACCTATGTCGCAAAGATCAGCCTTGCGCCGAATTCACAAAAATCCCACTGCACATTCCAATTCTTGACGTGCAGTCGGCTGCTACTGGTGTTGCTAGTTGTGACTGCTGATGACAGATGCCGTAGCAATCAATTCATGGAGTGAGTTGTATGTTTTGCGATACTCTGTCTCTGACAAGCAAGCAGAGGTGACATAGGCGCGAACACAGGAAGCTTGCAGCCCCTCGCTGCCTGCAGACACCGAACAGCCACAGTAGGAGGGCGGCCTAAGTCGTAGGCGAAATGTGCTCATTCGCTTGTGTGCGACGTCAAGCTCTAAATAAGGCTGTCACTAGCGTGAGCGTTGCGTGAGCGTCGTGTAAAGTCGGAAAAGTCGTCTGCGTGGGTGAGTGCCATGTTTGGGGAGCGTTTCGTAGTTTGCGCAGTGCAATGGAGACGCGGAAAGTTGTTGTGGCCCAGTCTTTTGCAGTTGGACGACAAGAGTGGTACACAGTAGTAAAGTGCGAGGCAGTGAGTTGGCATGAACAGTCGAGTGCACAATGGGTCTTCAGATGTGCTTGTTACCTCAGGTGCTGTGTGATTGTCGACATGGAGTGAAAACGGAGCAACTTGTGACTGTCCCTTCAATTTAAGACGTTAAAAACGGACGGAATTTGCAGTCGTAATACCAGAGCATCGAAACTACTTGGAACTCTTGCGTATGTGAACGTGTCCGCGCCTTTGTACTCTGGTCCCTTCACCCCTGCAAACCAACCAACCATCGCGTCCGTGCACATAAGAGTAGCAAAGAACGGAGATCAGCGCAGCTTGCTTGTGCTTGGGGGCGTAGCTCAGTTGGTAGAGCGTTCGCTTTGCATGTGAAAGGTCCCGGGTTCAAGCCCCGGCGCCTCCATGTTTTGTGGTCAGTGCGTGGTAAGTGTTGGTCGCGGCGAGCCTAAAGGCACGCAAGATGTTGCAAAGCCAGCGTCACAGACTCGTATACTGACGTAAGGAGAGCAAGACGTAAATGTGAGGACCGGCTGTTGTCGAGGTGTCATCGAGTGCAAATCTGCCTTAGGTATAACGGCCTAACCTCAATGAAGTCTAGAGAGTGGACAACACGTTCGTCTACCTCAGAGCGTTGGCCGAACGCTATTTTCGACGTCGTGCGTGCCACTTTGATTTTGGCCAACTACGATTCGATACAGAATGCAGGAAACCTGAAAGACACCCTCACGGACACATTGAGAGTAGTGTTTGTCAGCGGAATAATGGGAGTGCAAGGGTCTGTGTCATTGATATGGCTGTATGTAGCGCAGTTCGTCAGCAGGGGGCGTAGCTCAGATGGTAGAGCGCTCGCTTAGCATGCGAGAGGTACTGGGATCGATACCCAGCGCCTCCAGAATTTTTAACACACCAACATGCGCACACTGCCATGCAAGTGGAATAATACACAGCCAGAAAATGTGTCAAGGCAGATACGAGCCAACGATTAGCAGCCACAATTGGCAAGCGTGCTGTAATGCGCACGAAGCACCCTCCTCCCACCACTACACTTAATTTAGAAACAGTACAAGTGTTCCCATAAGATTCTCAAACCTATGTCGCAAAGATCAGCCTTGCGCCGAATTCACAAAAATCCCACTGCACATTCCAATTCTTGACGTGCAGTCGGCTGCTACTGGTGTTGCTAGTTGTGACTGCTGATGACAGATGCCGTAGCAATCAATTCATGGAGTGAGTTGTATGTTTTGCGATACTCTGTCTCTGACAAGCAAGCAGAGGTGACATAGGCGCGAACACAGGAAGCTTGCAGCCCCTCGCTGCCTGCAGACACCGAACAGCCACAGTAGGAGGGCGGCCTAAGTCGTAGGCAAAATGTGCTCATTCGCTTGTGTGCGACGTCAAGCTCTAAATAAGGCTGTCACTAGCGTGAGCGTTGCGTGAGCGTCGTGTAAAGTCGAAAAGTCGTCTGCGTGGGTGAGTGCCATGTTTGGGGAGCGTTTCGTAGTTTGCGCAGTGCAATGGAGACGCGGAAAGTTGTTGTGGCCCAGTCTTTTGCAGTTGGACGACAAGAGTGGTACACAGTAGTAAAGTGCGAAGCAGTGAGTTGGCATGAACAGTCGAGTGCACAATGGGTCTTCAGATGTGCTTGTTACCTCAGGTGCTGTGTGATTGTCGACATGGAGTGAAAACGGAGCAACTTGTGACTGTCCCTTCAATTTAAGACGTTAAAAACGGACGGAATTTGCAGTCGTAATACCAGAGCATCGAAACTACTTGGAACTCTTGCGTATGTGAACGTGTCCGCGCCTTTGTACTCTGGTCCCTTCACCCCTGCAAACCAACCAACCATCGCGTCCGTGCACATAAGAGTAGCAAAGAACGGAGATCAGCGCAGCTTGCTTGTGCTTGGGGGCGTAGCTCAGTTGGTAGAGCGTTCGCTTTGCATGTGAAAGGTCCCGGGTTCAAGCCCCGGCGCCTCCATGTTTTGTGGTCAGTGCGTGGTAAGTGTTGGTCGCGGCGAGCCTAAAGGCACGCAAGATGTTGCAAAGCCAGCGTCACAGACTCGTATACTGACGTAAGGAGAGCAAGACGTAAATGTGAGGACCGGCTGTTGTCGAGGTGTCATCGAGTGCAAATCTGCCTTAGGTATAACGGCCTAACCTCAATGAAGTCTAGAGAGTGGACAACACGTTCGTCTACCTCAGAGCGTTGGCCGAACGCTATTTTCGACGTCGTGCGTGCCACTTTGATTTTGGCCAACTACGATTCGATACAGAATGCAGGAAACCTGAAAGACACCCTCACGGACACATTGAGAGTAGTGTTTGTCAGCGGAATAATGGGAGTGCAAGGGTCTGTGTCATTGATATGGCTGTATGTAGCGCAGTTCGTCAGCAGGGGGCGTAGCTCAGATGGTAGAGCGCTCGCTTAGCATGCGAGAGGTACTGGGATCGATACCCAGCGCCTCCAGAATTTTTAACACACCAACATGCGCACACTGCCATGCAAGTGGAATAATACACAGCCAGAAAATGTGTCAAGGCAGATACGAGCCAACGATTAGCAGCCACAATTGGCAAGCGTGCTGTAATGCGCACGAAGCACCCTCCTCCCACCACTACACTTAATTTAGAAACAGTACAAGTGTTCCCATAAGATTCTCAAACCTATGTCGCAAAGATCAGCCTTGCGCCGAATTCACAAAAATCCCACTGCACATTCCAATTCTTGACGTGCAGTCGGCTGCTACTGGTGTTGCTAGTTGTGACTGCTGATGACAGATGCCGTAGCAATCAATTCATGGAGTGAGTTGTATGTTTTGCGATACTCTGTCTCTGACAAGCAAGCAGAGGTGACATAGGCGCGAACACAGGAAGCTTGCAGCCCCTCGCTGCCTGCAGACACCGAACAGCCACAGTAGGAGGGCGGCCTAAGTCGTAGGCGAAATGTGCTCATTCGCTTGTGTGCGACGTCAAGCTCTAAATAAGGCTGTCACTAGCGTGAGCGTTGCGTGAGCGTCGTGTAAAGTCGGAAAAGTCGTCTGCGTGGGTGAGTGCCATGTTTGGGGAGCGTTTCGTAGTTTGCGCAGTGCAATGGAGACGCGGAAAGTTGTTGTGGCCCAGTCTTTTGCAGTTGGACGACAAGAGTGGTACACAGTAGTAAAGTGCGAGGCAGTGAGTTGGCATGAACAGTCGAGTGCACAATGGGTCTTCAGATGTGCTTGTTACCTCAGGTGCTGTGTGATTGTCGACATGGAGTGAAAACGGAGCAACTTGTGACTGTCCCTTCAATTTAAGACGTTAAAAACGGACGGAATTTGCAGTCGTAATACCAGAGCATCGAAACTACTTGGAACTCTTGCGTATGTGAACGTGTCCGCGCCTTTGTACTCTGGTCCCTTCACCCCTGCAAACCAACCAACCATCGCGTCCGTGCACATAAGAGTAGCAAAGAACGGAGATCAGCGCAGCTTGCTTGTGCTTGGGGGCGTAGCTCAGTTGGTAGAGCGTTCGCTTTGCATGTGAAAGGTCCCGGGTTCAAGCCCCGGCGCCTCCATGTTTTGTGGTCAGTGCGTGGTAAGTGTTGGTCGCGGCGAGCCTAAAGGCACGCAAGATGTTGCAAAGCCAGCGTCACAGACTCGTATACTGACGTAAGGAGAGCAAGACGTAAATGTGAGGACCGGCTGTTGTCGAGGTGTCATCGAGTGCAAATCTGCCTTAGGTATAACGGCCTAACCTCAATGAAGTCTAGAGAGTGGACAACACGTTCGTCTACCTCAGAGCGTTGGCCGAACGCTATTTTCGACGTCGTGCGTGCCACTTTGATTTTGGCCAACTACGATTCGATACAGAATGCAGGAAACCTGAAAGACACCCTCACGGACACATTGAGAGTAGTGTTTGTCAGCGGAATAATGGGAGTGCAAGGGTCTGTGTCATTGATATGGCTGTATGTAGCGCAGTTCGTCAGCAGGGGGCGTAGCTCAGATGGTAGAGCGCTCGCTTAGCATGCGAGAGGTACTGGGATCGATACCCAGCGCCTCCAGAATTTTTAACACACCAACATGCGCACACTGCCATGCAAGTGGAATAATACACAGCCAGAAAATGTGTCAAGGCAGATACGAGCCAACGATTAGCAGCCACAATTGGCAAGCGTGCTGTAATGCGCACGAAGCACCCTCCTCCCACCACTACACTTAATTTAGAAACAGTACAAGTGTTCCCATAAGATTCTCAAACCTATGTCGCAAAGATCAGCCTTGCGCCGAATTCACAAAAATCCCACTGCACATTCCAATTCTTGACGTGCAGTCGGCTGCTACTGGTGTTGCTAGTTGTGACTGCTGATGACAGATGCCGTAGCAATCAATTCATGGAGTGAGTTGTATGTTTTGCGATACTCTGTCTCTGACAAGCAAGCAGAGGTGACATAGGCGCGAACACAGGAAGCTTGCAGCCCCTCGCTGCCTGCAGACACCGAACAGCCACAGTAGGAGGGCGGCCTAAGTCGTAGGCGAAATGTGCTCATTCGCTTGTGTGCGACGTCAAGCTCTAAATAAGGCTGTCACTAGCGTGAGCGTTGCGTGAGCGTCGTGTAAAGTCGGAAAAGTCGTCTGCGTGGGTGAGTGCCATGTTTGGGGAGCGTTTCGTAGTTTGCGCAGTGCAATGGAGACGCGGAAAGTTGTTGTGGCCCAGTCTTTTGCAGTTGGACGACAAGAGTGGTACACAGTAGTAAAGTGCGAGGCAGTGAGTTGGCATGAACAGTCGAGTGCACAATGGGTCTTCAGATGTGCTTGTTACCTCAGGTGCTGTGTGATTGTCGACATGGAGTGAAAACGGAGCAACTTGTGACTGTCCCTTCAATTTAAGACGTTAAAAACGGACGGAATTTGCAGTCGTAATACCAGAGCATCGAAACTACTTGGAACTCTTGCGTATGTGAACGTGTCCGCGCCTTTGTACTCTGGTCCCTTCACCCCTGCAAACCAACCAACCATCGCGTCCGTGCACATAAGAGTAGCAAAGAACGGAGATCAGCGCAGCTTGCTTGTGCTTGGGGGCGTATCTCAGTTGGTAGAGCGTTCGCTTTGCATGTGAAAGGTCCCGGGTTCAAGCCCCGGCGCCTCCATGTTTTGTGGTCAGTGCGTGGTAAGTGTTGGTCGCGGCGAGCCTAAAGGCACGCAAGATGTTGCAAAGCCAGCGTCACAGACTCGTATACTGACGTAAGGAGAGCAAGACGTAAATGTGAGGACCGGCTGTTGTCGAGGTGTCATCGAGTGCAAATCTGCCTTAGGTATAACGGCCTAACCTCAATGAAGTCTAGAGAGTGGACAACACGTTCGTCTACCTCAGAGCGTTGGCCGAACGCTATTTTCGACGTCGTGCGTGCCACTTTGATTTTGGCCAACTACGATTCGATACAGAATGCAGGAAACCTGAAAGACACCCTCACGGACACATTGAGAGTAGTGTTTGTCAGCGGAATAATGGGAGTGCAAGGGTCTGTGTCATTGATATGGCTGTATGTAGCGCAGTTCGTCAGCAGGGGGCGTAGCTCAGATGGTAGAGCGCTCGCTTAGCATGCGAGAGGTACTGGGATCGATACCCAGCGCCTCCAGAATTTTTAACACACCAACATGCGCACACTGCCATGCAAGTGGAATAATACACAGCCAGAAAATGTGTCAAGGCAGATACGAGCCAACGATTAGCAGCCACAATTGGCAAGCGTGCTGTAATGCGCACGAAGCACCCTCCTCCCACCACTACACTTAATTTAGAAACAGTACAAGTGTTCCCATAAGATTCTCAAACCTATGTCGCAAAGATCAGCCTTGCGCCGAATTCACAAAAATCCCACTGCACATTCCAATTCTTGACGTGCAGTCGGCTGCTACTGGTGTTGCTAGTTGTGACTGCTGATGACAGATGCCGTAGCAATCAATTCATGGAGTGAGTTGTATGTTTTGCGATACTCTGTCTCTGACAAGCAAGCAGAGGTGACATAGGCGCGAACACAGGAAGCTTGCAGCCCCTCGCTGCCTGCAGACACCGAACAGCCACAGTAGGAGGGCGGCCTAAGTCGTAGGCAAAATGTGCTCATTCGCTTGTGTGCGACGTCAAGCTCTAAATAAGGCTGTCACTAGCGTGAGCGTTGCGTGAGCGTCGTGTAAAGTCGAAAAGTCGTCTGCGTGGGTGAGTGCCATGTTTGGGGAGCGTTTCGTAGTTTGCGCAGTGCAATGGAGACGCGGAAAGTTGTTGTGGCCCAGTCTTTTGCAGTTGGACGACAAGAGTGGTACACAGTAGTAAAGTGCGAAGCAGTGAGTTGGCATGAACAGTCGAGTGCACAATGGGTCTTCAGATGTGCTTGTTACCTCAGGTGCTGTGTGATTGTCGACATGGAGTGAAAACGGAGCAACTTGTGACTGTCCCTTCAATTTAAGACGTTAAAAACGGACGGAATTTGCAGTCGTAATACCAGAGCATCGAAACTACTTGGAACTCTTGCGTATGTGAACGTGTCCGCGCCTTTGTACTCTGGTCCCTTCACCCCTGCAAACCAACCAACCATCGCGTCCGTGCACATAAGAGTAGCAAAGAACGGAGATCAGCGCAGCTTGCTTGTGCTTGGGGGCGTAGCTCAGTTGATAGAGCGTTCGCTTTGCATGTGAAAGGTCCCGGGTTCAAGCCCCGGCGCCTCCATGTTTTGTGGTCAGTGCGTGGTAAGTGTTGGTCGCGGCGAGCCTAAAGGCACGCAAGATGTTGCAAAGCCAGCGTCACAGACTCGTATACTGACGTAAGGAGAGCAAGACGTAAATGTGAGGACCGGCTGTTGTCGAGGTGTCATCGAGTGCAAATCTGCCTTAGGTATAACGGCCTAACCTCAATGAAGTCTAGAGAGTGGACAACACGTTCGTCTACCTCAGAGCGTTGGCCGAACGCTATTTTCGACGTCGTGCGTGCCACTTTGATTTTGGCCAACTACGATTCGATACAGAATGCAGGAAACCTGAAAGACACCCTCACGGACACATTGAGAGTAGTGTTTGTCAGCGGAATAATGGGAGTGCAAGGGTCTGTGTCATTGATATGGCTGTATGTAGCGCAGTTCGTCAGCAGGGGGCGTAGCTCAGATGGTAGAGCGCTCGCTTAGCATGCGAGAGGTACTGGGATCGATACCCAGCGCCTCCAGAATTTTTAACACACCAACATGCGCACACTGCCATGCAAGTGGAATAATACACAGCCAGAAAATGTGTCAAGGCAGATACGAGCCAACGATTAGCAGCCACAATTGGCAAGCGTGCTGTAATGCGCACGAAGCACCCTCCTCCCACCACTACACTTAATTTAGAAACAGTACAAGTGTTCCCATAAGATTCTCAAACCTATGTCGCAAAGATCAGCCTTGCGCCGAATTCACAAAAATCCCACTGCACATTCCAATTCTTGACGTGCAGTCGGCTGCTACTGGTGTTGCTAGTTGTGACTGCTGATGACAGATGCCGTAGCAATCAATTCATGGAGTGAGTTGTATGTTTTGCGATACTCTGTCTCTGACAAGCAAGCAGAGGTGACATAGGCGCGAACACAGGAAGCTTGCAGCCCCTCGCTGCCTGCAGACACCGAACAGCCACAGTAGGAGGGCGGCCTAAGTCGTAGGCAAAATGTGCTCATTCGCTTGTGTGCGACGTCAAGCTCTAAATAAGGCTGTCACTAGCGTGAGCGTTGCGTGAGCGTCGTGTAAAGTCGAAAAGTCGTCTGCGTGGGTGAGTGCCATGTTTGGGGAGCGTTTCGTAGTTTGCGCAGTGCAATGGAGACGCGGAAAGTTGTTGTGGCCCAGTCTTTTGCAGTTGGACGACAAGAGTGGTACACAGTAGTAAAGTGCGAAGCAGTGAGTTGGCATGAACAGTCGAGTGCACAATGGGTCTTCAGATGTGCTTGTTACCTCAGGTGCTGTGTGATTGTCGACATGGAGTGAAAACGGAGCAACTTGTGACTGTCCCTTCAATTTAAGACGTTAAAAACGGACGGAATTTGCAGTCGTAATACCAGAGCATCGAAACTACTTGGAACTCTTGCGTATGTGAACGTGTCCGCGCCTTTGTACTCTGGTCCCTTCACCCCTGCAAACCAACCAACCATCGCGTCCGTGCACATAAGAGTAGCAAAGAACGGAGATCAGCGCAGCTTGCTTGTGCTTGGGGGCGTAGCTAAGTTGTTAGAGCGTTCGCTTTGCATGTGAAAGGTCCCGGGTTCAAGCCCCGGCGCCTCCATGTTTTGTGGTCAGTGCGTGGTAAGTGTTGGTCGCGGCGAGCCTAAAGGCACGCAAGATGTTGCAAAGCCAGCGTCACAGACTCGTATACTGACGTAAGGAGAGCAAGACGTAAATGTGAGGACCGGCTGTTGTCGAGGTGTCATCGAGTGCAAATCTGCCTTAGGTATAACGGCCTAACCTCAATGAAGTCTAGAGAGTGGACAACACGTTCGTCTACCTCAGAGCGTTGGCCGAACGCTATTTTCGACGTCGTGCGTGCCACTTTGATTTTGGCCAACTACGATTCGATACAGAATGCAGGAAACCTGAAAGACACCCTCACGGACACATTGAGAGTAGTGTTTGTCAGCGGAATAATGGGAGTGCAAGGGTCTGTGTCATTGATATGGCTGTATGTAGCGCAGTTCGTCAGCAGGGGGCGTAGCTCAGATGGTAGAGCGCTCGCTTAGCATGCGAGAGGTACTGGGATCGATACCCAGCGCCTCCAGAATTTTTAACACACCAACATGCGCACACTGCCATGCAAGTGGAATAATACACAGCCAGAAAATGTGTCAAGGCAGATACGAGCCAACGATTAGCAGCCACAATTGGCAAGCGTGCTGTAATGCGCACGAAGCACCCTCCTCCCACCACTACACTTAATTTAGAAACAGTACAAGTGTTCCCATAAGATTCTCAAACCTATGTCGCAAAGATCAGCCTTGCGCCGAATTCACAAAAATCCCACTGCACATTCCAATTCTTGACGTGCAGTCGGCTGCTACTGGTGTTGCTAGTTGTGACTGCTGATGACAGATGCCGTAGCAATCAATTCATGGAGTGAGTTGTATGTTTTGCGATACTCTGTCTCTGACAAGCAAGCAGAGGTGACATAGGCGCGAACACAGGAAGCTTGCAGCCCCTCGCTGCCTGCAGACACCGAACAGCCACAGTAGGAGGGCGGCCTAAGTCGTAGGCAAAATGTGCTCATTCGCTTGTGTGCGACGTCAAGCTCTAAATAAGGCTGTCACTAGCGTGAGCGTTGCGTGAAGTCGAAAAGTCGTCTGCGTGGGTGAGTGCCATGTTTGGGGAGCGTTTCGTAGTTTGCGCAGTGCAATGGAGACGCGGAAAGTTGTTGTGGCCCAGTCTTTTGCAGTTGGACGACAAGAGTGGTACACAGTAGTAAAGTGCGAAGCAGTGAGTTGGCATGAACAGTCGAGTGCACAATGGGTCTTCAGATGTGCTTGTTACCTCAGGTGCTGTGTGATTGTCGACATGGAGTGAAAACGGAGCAACTTGTGACTGTCCCTTCAATTTAAGACGTTAAAAACGGACGGAATTTGCAGTCGTAATACCAGAGCATCGAAACTACTTGGAACTCTTGCGTATGTGAACGTGTCCGCGCCTTTGTACTCTGGTCCCTTCACCCCTGCAAACCAACCAACCATCGCGTCCGTGCACATAAGAGTAGCAAAGAACGGAGATCAGCGCAGCTTGCTTGTGCTTGGGGGCGTAGCTCAGTTGGTAGAGCGTTCGCTTTGCATGTGAAAGGTCCCGGGTTCAAGCCCCGGCGCCTCCATGTTTTGTGGTCAGTGCGTGGTAAGTGTTGGTCGCGGCGAGCCTAAAGGCACGCAAGATGTTGCAAAGCCAGCGTCACAGACTCGTATACTGACGTAAGGAGAGCAAGACGTAAATGTGAGGACCGGCTGTTGTCGAGGTGTCATCGAGTGCAAATCTGCCTTAGGTATAACGGCCTAACCTCAATGAAGTCTAGAGAGTGGACAACACGTTCGTCTACCTCAGAGCGTTGGCCGAACGCTATTTTCGACGTCGTGCGTGCCACTTTGATTTTGGCCAACTACGATTCGATACAGAATGCAGGAAACCTGAAAGACACCCTCACGGACACATTGAGAGTAGTGTTTGTCAGCGGAATAATGGGAGTGCAAGGGTCTGTGTCATTGATATGGCTGTATGTAGCGCAGTTCGTCAGCAGGGGGCGTAGCTCAGATGGTAGAGCGCTCGCTTAGCATGCGAGAGGTACTGGGATCGATACCCAGCGCCTCCAGAATTTTTAACACACCAACATGCGCACACTGCCATGCAAGTGGAATAATACACAGCCAGAAAATGTGTCAAGGCAGATACGAGCCAACGATTAGCAGCCACAATTGGCAAGCGTGCTGTAATGCGCACGAAGCACCCTCCTCCCACCACTACACTTAATTTAGAAACAGTACAAGTGTTCCCATAAGATTCTCAAACCTATGTCGCAAAGATCAGCCTTGCGCCGAATTCACAAAAATCCCACTGCACATTCCAATTCTTGACGTGCAGTCGGCTGCTACTGGTGTTGCTAGTTGTGACTGCTGATGACAGATGCCGTAGCAATCAATTCATGGAGTGAGTTGTATGTTTTGCGATACTCTGTCTCTGACAAGCAAGCAGAGGTGACATAGGCGCGAACACAGGAAGCTTGCAGCCCCTCGCTGCCTGCAGACACCGAACAGCCACAGTAGGAGGGCGGCCTAAGTCGTAGGCAAAATGTGCTCATTCGCTTGTGTGCGACGTCAAGCTCTAAATAAGGCTGTCACTAGCGTGAGCGTTGCGTGAGCGTCGTGTAAAGTCGAAAAGTCGTCTGCGTGGGTGAGTGCCATGTTTGGGGAGCGTTTCGTAGTTTGCGCAGTGCAATGGAGACGCGGAAAGTTGTTGTGGCCCAGTCTTTTGCAGTTGGACGACAAGAGTGGTACACAGTAGTAAAGTGCGAAGCAGTGAGTTGGCATGAACAGTCGAGTGCACAATGGGTCTTCAGATGTGCTTGTTACCTCAGGTGCTGTGTGATTGTCGACATGGAGTGAAAACGGAGCAACTTGTGACTGTCCCTTCAATTTAAGACGTTAAAAACGGACGGAATTTGCAGTCGTAATACCAGAGCATCGAAACTACTTGGAACTCTTGCGTATGTGAACGTGTCCGCGCCTTTGTACTCTGGTCCCTTCACCCCTGCAAACCAACCAACCATCGCGTCCGTGCACATAAGAGTAGCAAAGAACGGAGATCAGGGCAGCTTGCTTGTGCTTGGGGGCGTAGCTAAGTTGTTAGAGCGTTCGCTTTGCATGTGAAAGGTCCCGGGTTCAAGCCCCGGCGCCTCCATGTTTTGTGGTCAGTGCGTGGTAAGTGTTGGTCGCGGCGAGCCTAAAGGCACGCAAGATGTTGCAAAGCCAGCGTCACAGACTCGTATACTGACGTAAGGAGAGCAAGACGTAAATGTGAGGACCGGCTGTTGTCGAGGTGTCATCGAGTGCAAATCTGCCTTAGGTATAACGGCCTAACCTCAATGAAGTCTAGAGAGTGGACAACACGTTCGTCTACCTCAGAGCGTTGGCCGAACGCTATTTTCGACGTCGTGCGTGCCACTTTGATTTTGGCCAACTACGATTCGATACAGAATGCAGGAAACCTGAAAGACACCCTCACGGACACATTGAGAGTAGTGTTTGTCAGCGGAATAATGGGAGTGCAAGGGTCTGTGTCATTGATATGGCTGTATGTAGCGCAGTTCGTCAGCAGGGGGCGTAGCTCAGATGGTAGAGCGCTCGCTTAGCATGCGAGAGGTACTGGGATCGATACCCAGCGCCTCCAGAATTTTTAACACACCAACATGCGCACACTGCCATGCAAGTGGAATAATACACAGCCAGAAAATGTGTCAAGGCAGATACGAGCCAACGATTAGCAGCCACAATTGGCAAGCGTGCTGTAATGCGCACGAAGCACCCTCCTCCCACCACTACACTTAATTTAGAAACAGTACAAGTGTTCCCATAAGATTCTCAAACCTATGTCGCAAAGATCAGCCTTGCGCCGAATTCACAAAAATCCCACTGCACATTCCAATTCTTGACGTGCAGTCGGCTGCTACTGGTGTTGCTAGTTGTGACTGCTGATGACAGATGCCGTAGCAATCAATTCATGGAGTGAGTTGTATGTTTTGCGATACTCTGTCTCTGACAAGCAAGCAGAGGTGACATAGGCGCGAACACAGGAAGCTTGCAGCCCCTCGCTGCCTGCAGACACCGAACAGCCACAGTAGGAGGGCGGCCTAAGTCGTAGGCAAAATGTGCTCATTCGCTTGTGTGCGACGTCAAGCTCTAAATAAGGCTGTCACTAGCGTGAGCGTTGCGTGAAGTCGAAAAGTCGTCTGCGTGGGTGAGTGCCATGTTTGGGGAGCGTTTCGTAGTTTGCGCAGTGCAATGGAGACGCGGAAAGTTGTTGTGGCCCAGTCTTTTGCAGTTGGACGACAAGAGTGGTACACAGTAGTAAAGTGCGAAGCAGTGAGTTGGCATGAACAGTCGAGTGCACAATGGGTCTTCAGATGTGCTTGTTACCTCAGGTGCTGTGTGATTGTCGACATGGAGTGAAAACGGAGCAACTTGTGACTGTCCCTTCAATTTAAGACGTTAAAAACGGACGGAATTTGCAGTCGTAATACCAGAGCATCGAAACTACTTGGAACTCTTGCGTATGTGAACGTGTCCGCGCCTTTGTACTCTGGTCCCTTCACCCCTGCAAACCAACCAACCATCGCGTCCGTGCACATAAGAGTAGCAAAGAACGGAGATCAGCGCAGCTTGCTTGTGCTTGGGGGCGTAGCTCAGTTGGTAGAGCGTTCGCTTTGCATGTGAAAGGTCCCGGGTTCAAGCCCCGGCGCCTCCATGTTTTGTGGTCAGTGCGTGGTAAGTGTTGGTCGCGGCGAGCCTAAAGGCACGCAAGATGTTGCAAAGCCAGCGTCACAGACTCGTATACTGACGTAAGGAGAGCAAGACGTAAATGTGAGGACCGGCTGTTGTCGAGGTGTCATCGAGTGCAAATCTGCCTTAGGTATAACGGCCTAACCTCAATGAAGTCTAGAGAGTGGACAACACGTTCGTCTACCTCAGAGCGTTGGCCGAACGCTATTTTCGACGTCGTGCGTGCCACTTTGATTTTGGCCAACTACGATTCGATACAGAATGCAGGAAACCTGAAAGACACCCTCACGGACACATTGAGAGTAGTGTTTGTCAGCGGAATAATGGGAGTGCAAGGGTCTGTGTCATTGATATGGCTGTATGTAGCGCAGTTCGTCAGCAGGGGGCGTAGCTAAGATGGTAGAGCGCTCGCTTAGCATGCGAGAGGTACTGGGATCGATACCCAGCGCCTCCAGAATTTTTAACACACCAACATGCGCACACTGCCATGCAAGTGGAATAATACACAGCCAGAAAATGTGTCAAGGCAGATACGAGCCAACGATTAGCAGCCACAATTGGCAAGCGTGCTGTAATGCGCACGAAGCACCCTCCTCCCACCACTACACTTAATTTAGAAACAGTACAAGTGTTCCCATAAGATTCTCAAACCTATGTCGCAAAGATCAGCCTTGCGCCGAATTCACAAAAATCCCACTGCACATTCCAATTCTTGACGTGCAGTCGGCTGCTACTGGTGTTGCTAGTTGTGACTGCTGATGACAGATGCCGTAGCAATCAATTCATGGAGTGAGTTGTATGTTTTGCGATACTCTGTCTCTGACAAGCAAGCAGAGGTGACATAGGCGCGAACACAGGAAGCTTGCAGCCCCTCGCTGCCTGCAGACACCGAACAGCCACAGTAGGAGGGCGGCCTAAGTCGTAGGCAAAATGTGCTCATTCGCTTGTGTGCGACGTCAAGCTCTAAATAAGGCTGTCACTAGCGTGAGCGTTGCGTGAGCGTCGTGTAAAGTCGAAAAGTCGTCTGCGTGGGTGAGTGCCATGTTTGGGGAGCGTTTCGTAGTTTGCGCAGTGCAATGGAGACGCGGAAAGTTGTTGTGGCCCAGTCTTTTGCAGTTGGACGACAAGAGTGGTACACAGTAGTAAAGTGCGAAGCAGTGAGTTGGCATGAACAGTCGAGTGCACAATGGGTCTTCAGATGTGCTTGTTACCTCAGGTGCTGTGTGATTGTCGACATGGAGTGAAAACGGAGCAACTTGTGACTGTCCCTTCAATTTAAGACGTTAAAAACGGACGGAATTTGCAGTCGTAATACCAGAGCATCGAAACTACTTGGAACTCTTGCGTATGTGAACGTGTCCGCGCCTTTGTACTCTGGTCCCTTCACCCCTGCAAACCAACCAACCATCGCGTCCGTGCACATAAGAGTAGCAAAGAACGGAGATCAGCGCAGCTTGCTTGTGCTTGGGGGCGTAGCTAAGTTGTTAGAGCGTTCGCTTTGCATGTGAAAGGTCCCGGGTTCAAGCCCCGGCGCCTCCATGTTTTGTGGTCAGTGCGTGGTAAGTGTTGGTCGCGGCGAGCCTAAAGGCACGCAAGATGTTGCAAAGCCAGCGTCACAGACTCGTATACTGACGTAAGGAGAGCAAGACGTAAATGTGAGGACCGGCTGTTGTCGAGGTGTCATCGAGTGCAAATCTGCCTTAGGTATAACGGCCTAACCTCAATGAAGTCTAGAGAGTGGACAACACGTTCGTCTACCTCAGAGCGTTGGCCGAACGCTATTTTCGACGTCGTGCGTGCCACTTTGATTTTGGCCAACTACGATTCGATACAGAATGCAGGAAACCTGAAAGACACCCTCACGGACACATTGAGAGTAGTGTTTGTCAGCGGAATAATGGGAGTGCAAGGGTCTGTGTCATTGATATGGCTGTATGTAGCGCAGTTCGTCAGCAGGGGGCGTAGCTCAGATGGTAGAGCGCTCGCTTAGCATGCGAGAGGTACTGGGATCGATACCCAGCGCCTCCAGAATTTTTAACACACCAACATGCGCACACTGCCATGCAAGTGGAATAATACACAGCCAGAAAATGTGTCAAGGCAGATACGAGCCAACGATTAGCAGCCACAATTGGCAAGCGTGCTGTAATGCGCACGAAGCACCCTCCTCCCACCACTACACTTAATTTAGAAACAGTACAAGTGTTCCCATAAGATTCTCAAACCTATGTCGCAAAGATCAGCCTTGCGCCGAATTCACAAAAATCCCACTGCACATTCCAATTCTTGACGTGCAGTCGGCTGCTACTGGTGTTGCTAGTTGTGACTGCTGATGACAGATGCCGTAGCAATCAATTCATGGAGTGAGTTGTATGTTTTGCGATACTCTGTCTCTGACAAGCAAGCAGAGGTGACATAGGCGCGAACACAGGAAGCTTGCAGCCCCTCGCTGCCTGCAGACACCGAACAGCCACAGTAGGAGGGCGGCCTAAGTCGTAGGCAAAATGTGCTCATTCGCTTGTGTGCGACGTCAAGCTCTAAATAAGGCTGTCACTAGCGTGAGCGTTGCGTGAGCGTCGTGTAAAGTCGAAAAGTCGTCTGCGTGGGTGAGTGCCATGTTTGGGGAGCGTTTCGTAGTTTGCGCAGTGCAATGGAGACGCGGAAAGTTGTTGTGGCCCAGTCTTTTGCAGTTGGACGACAAGAGTGGTACACAGTAGTAAAGTGCGAAGCAGTGAGTTGGCATGAACAGTCGAGTGCACAATGGGTCTTCAGATGTGCTTGTTACCTCAGGTGCTGTGTGATTGTCGACATGGAGTGAAAACGGAGCAACTTGTGACTGTCCCTTCAATTTAAGACGTTAAAAACGGACGGAATTTGCAGTCGTAATACCAGAGCATCGAAACTACTTGGAACTCTTGCGTATGTGAACGTGTCCGCGCCTTTGTACTCTGGTCCCTTCACCCCTGCAAACCAACCAACCATCGCGTCCGTGCACATAAGAGTAGCAAAGAACGGAGATCAGGGCAGCTTGCTTGTACTTGGGGGCGTAGCTAAGTTGTTAGAGCGTTCGCTTTGCATGTGAAAGGTCCCGGGTTCAAGCCCCGGCGCCTCCATGTTTTGTGGTCAGTGCGTGGTAAGTGTTGGTCGCGGCGAGCCTAAAGGCACGCAAGATGTTGCAAAGCCAGCGTCACAGACTCGTATACTGACGTAAGGAGAGCAAGACGTAAATGTGAGGACCGGCTGTTGTCGAGGTGTCATCGAGTGCAAATCTGCCTTAGGTATAACGGCCTAACCTCAATGAAGTCTAGAGAGTGGACAACACGTTCGTCTACCTCAGAGCGTTGGCCGAACGCTATTTTCGACGTCGTGCGTGCCACTTTGATTTTGGCCAACTACGATTCGATACAGAATGCAGGAAACCTGAAAGACACCCTCACGGACACATTGAGAGTAGTGTTTGTCAGCGGAATAATGGGAGTGCAAGGGTCTGTGTCATTGATATGGCTGTATGTAGCGCAGTTCGTCAGCAGGGGGCGTAGCTCAGATGGTAGAGCGCTCGCTTAGCATGCGAGAGGTACTGGGATCGATACCCAGCGCCTCCAGAATTTTTAACACACCAACATGCGCACACTGCCATGCAAGTGGAATAATACACAGCCAGAAAATGTGTCAAGGCAGATACGAGCCAACGATTAGCAGCCACAATTGGCAAGCGTGCTGTAATGCGCACGAAGCACCCTCCTCCCACCACTACACTTAATTTAGAAACAGTACAAGTGTTCCCATAAGATTCTCAAACCTATGTCGCAAAGATCAGCCTTGCGCCGAATTCACAAAAATCCCACTGCACATTCCAATTCTTGACGTGCAGTCGGCTGCTACTGGTGTTGCTAGTTGTGACTGCTGATGACAGATGCCGTAGCAATCAATTCATGGAGTGAGTTGTATGTTTTGCGATACTCTGTCTCTGACAAGCAAGCAGAGGTGACATAGGCGCGAACACAGGAAGCTTGCAGCCCCTCGCTGCCTGCAGACACCGAACAGCCACAGTAGGAGGGCGGCCTAAGTCGTAGGCAAAATGTGCTCATTCGCTTGTGTGCGACGTCAAGCTCTAAATAAGGCTGTCACTAGCGTGAGCGTTGCGTGAGCGTCGTGTAAAGTCGAAAAGTCGTCTGCGTGGGTGAGTGCCATGTTTGGGGAGCGTTTCGTAGTTTGCGCAGTGCAATGGAGACGCGGAAAGTTGTTGTGGCCCAGTCTTTTGCAGTTGGACGACAAGAGTGGTACACAGTAGTAAAGTGCGAAGCAGTGAGTTGGCATGAACAGTCGAGTGCACAATGGGTCTTCAGATGTGCTTGTTACCTCAGGTGCTGTGTGATTGTCGACATGGAGTGAAAACGGAGCAACTTGTGACTGTCCCTTCAATTTAAGACGTTAAAAACGGACGGAATTTGCAGTCGTAATACCAGAGCATCGAAACTACTTGGAACTCTTGCGTATGTGAACGTGTCCGCGCCTTTGTACTCTGGTCCCTTCACCCCTGCAAACCAACCAACCATCGCGTCCGTGCACATAAGAGTAGCAAAGAACGGAGATCAGCGCAGCTTGCTTGTGCTTGGGGGCGTAGCTCAGTTGGTAGAGCGTTCGCTTTGCATGTGAAAGGTCCCGGGTTCAAGCCCCGGCGCCTCCATGTTTTGTGGTCAGTGCGTGGTAAGTGTTGGTCGCGGCGAGCCTAAAGGCACGCAAGATGTTGCAAAGCCAGCGTCACAGACTCGTATACTGACGTAAGGAGAGCAAGACGTAAATGTGAGGACCGGCTGTTGTCGAGGTGTCATCGAGTGCAAATCTGCCTTAGGTATAACGGCCTAACCTCAATGAAGTCTAGAGAGTGGACAACACGTTCGTCTACCTCAGAGCGTTGGCCGAACGCTATTTTCGACGTCGTGCGTGCCACTTTGATTTTGGCCAACTACGATTCGATACAGAATGCAGGAAACCTGAAAGACACCCTCACGGACACATTGAGAGTAGTGTTTGTCAGCGGAATAATGGGAGTGCAAGGGTCTGTGTCATTGATATGGCTGTATGTAGCGCAGTTCGTCAGCAGGGGGCGTAGCTCAGATGGTAGAGCGCTCGCTTAGCATGCGAGAGGTACTGGGATCGATACCCAGCGCCTCCAGAATTTTTAACACACCAACATGCGCACACTGCCATGCAAGTGGAATAATACACAGCCAGAAAATGTGTCAAGGCAGATACGAGCCAACGATTAGCAGCCACAATTGGCAAGCGTGCTGTAATGCGCACGAAGCACCCTCCTCCCACCACTACACTTAATTTAGAAACAGTACAAGTGTTCCCATAAGATTCTCAAACCTATGTCGCAAAGATCAGCCTTGCGCCGAATTCACAAAAATCCCACTGCACATTCCAATTCTTGACGTGCAGTCGGCTGCTACTGGTGTTGCTAGTTGTGACTGCTGATGACAGATGCCGTAGCAATCAATTCATGGAGTGAGTTGTATGTTTTGCGATACTCTGTCTCTGACAAGCAAGCAGAGGTGACATAGGCGCGAACACAGGAAGCTTGCAGCCCCTCGCTGCCTGCAGACACCGAACAGCCACAGTAGGAGGGCGGCCTAAGTCGTAGGCAAAATGTGCTCATTCGCTTGTGTGCGACGTCAAGCTCTAAATAAGGCTGTCACTAGCGTGAGCGTTGCGTGAGCGTCGTGTAAAGTCGAAAAGTCGTCTGCGTGGGTGAGTGCCATGTTTGGGGAGCGTTTCGTAGTTTGCGCAGTGCAATGGAGACGCGGAAAGTTGTTGTGGCCCAGTCTTTTGCAGTTGGACGACAAGAGTGGTACACAGTAGTAAAGTGCGAAGCAGTGAGTTGGCATGAACAGTCGAGTGCACAATGGGTCTTCAGATGTGCTTGTTACCTCAGGTGCTGTGTGATTGTCGACATGGAGTGAAAACGGAGCAACTTGTGACTGTCCCTTCAATTTAAGACGTTAAAAACGGACGGAATTTGCAGTCGTAATACCAGAGCATCGAAACTACTTGGAACTCTTGCGTATGTGAACGTGTCCGCGCCTTTGTACTCTGGTCCCTTCACCCCTGCAAACCAACCAACCATCGCGTCCGTGCACATAAGAGTAGCAAAGAACGGAGATCAGCGCAGCTTGCTTGTGCTTGGGGGCGTAGCTCAGTTGGTAGAGCGTTCGCTTTGCATGTGAAAGGTCCCGGGTTCAAGCCCCGGCGCCTCCATGTTTTGTGGTCAGTGCGTGGTAAGTGTTGGTCGCGGCGAGCCTAAAGGCACGCAAGATGTTGCAAAGCCAGCGTCACAGACTCGTATACTGACGTAAGGAGAGCAAGACGTAAATGTGAGGACCGGCTGTTGTCGAGGTGTCATCGAGTGCAAATCTGCCTTAGGTATAACGGCCTAACCTCAATGAAGTCTAGAGAGTGGACAACACGTTCGTCTACCTCAGAGCGTTGGCCGAACGCTATTTTCGACGTCGTGCGTGCCACTTTGATTTTGGCCAACTACGATTCGATACAGAATGCAGGAAACCTGAAAGACACCCTCACGGACACATTGAGAGTAGTGTTTGTCAGCGGAATAATGGGAGTGCAAGGGTCTGTGTCATTGATATGGCTGTATGTAGCGCAGTTCGTCAGCAGGGGGCGTAGCTCAGATGGTAGAGCGCTCGCTTAGCATGCGAGAGGTACTGGGATCGATACCCAGCGCCTCCAGAATTTTTAACACACCAACATGCGCACACTGCCATGCAAGTGGAATAATACACAGCCAGAAAATGTGTCAAGGCAGATACGAGCCAACGATTAGCAGCCACAATTGGCAAGCGTGCTGTAATGCGCACGAAGCACCCTCCTCCCACCACTACACTTAATTTAGAAACAGTACAAGTGTTCCCATAAGATTCTCAAACCTATGTCGCAAAGATCAGCCTTGCGCCGAATTCACAAAAATCCCACTGCACATTCCAATTCTTGACGTGCAGTCGGCTGCTACTGGTGTTGCTAGTTGTGACTGCTGATGACAGATGCCGTAGCAATCAATTCATGGAGTGAGTTGTATGTTTTGCGATACTCTGTCTCTGACAAGCAAGCAGAGGTGACATAGGCGCGAACACAGGAAGCTTGCAGCCCCTCGCTGCCTGCAGACACCGAACAGCCACAGTAGGAGGGCGGCCTAAGTCGTAGGCGAAATGTGCTCATTCGCTTGTGTGCGACGTCAAGCTCTAAATAAGGCTGTCACTAGCGTGAGCGTTGCGTGAGCGTCGTGTAAAGTCGGAAAAGTCGTCTGCGTGGGTGAGTGCCATGTTTGGGGAGCGTTTCGTAGTTTGCGCAGTGCAATGGAGACGCGGAAAGTTGTTGTGGCCCAGTCTTTTGCAGTTGGACGACAAGAGTGGTACACAGTAGTAAAGTGCGAGGCAGTGAGTTGGCATGAACAGTCGAGTGCACAATGGGTCTTCAGATGTGCTTGTTACCTCAGGTGCTGTGTGATTGTCGACATGGAGTGAAAACGGAGCAACTTGTGACTGTCCCTTCAATTTAAGACGTTAAAAACGGACGGAATTTGCAGTCGTAATACCAGAGCATCGAAACTACTTGGAACTCTTGCGTATGTGAACGTGTCCGCGCCTTTGTACTCTGGTCCCTTCACCCCTGCAAACCAACCAACCATCGCGCCCGTGCACATAAGAGTAGCAAAGAACGGAGATCAGCGCAGCTTGCTTGTGCTTGGGGGCGTAGCTCAGTTGGTAGAGCGTTCGCTTTGCATGTGAAAGGTCCCGGGTTCAAGCCCCGGCGCCTCCATGTTTTGTGGTCAGTGCGTGGTAAGTGTTGGTCGCGGCGAGCCTAAAGGCACGCAAGATGTTGCAAAGCCAGCGTCACAGACTCGTATACTGACGTAAGGAGAGCAAGACGTAAATGTGAGGACCGGCTGTTGTCGAGGTGTCATCGAGTGCAAATCTGCCTTAGGTATAACGGCCTAACCTCAATGAAGTCTAGAGAGTGGACAACACGTTCGTCTACCTCAGAGCGTTGGCCGAACGCTATTTTCGACGTCGTGCGTGCCACTTTGATTTTGGCCAACTACGATTCGATACAGAATGCAGGAAACCTGAAAGACACCCTCACGGACACATTGAGAGTAGTGTTTGTCAGCGGAATAATGGGAGTGCAAGGGTCTGTGTCATTGATATGGCTGTATGTAGCGCAGTTCGTCAGCAGGGGGCGTAGCTCAGATGGTAGAGCGCTCGCTTAGCATGCGAGAGGTACTGGGATCGATACCCAGCGCCTCCAGAATTTTTAACACACCAACATGCGCACACTGCCATGCAAGTGGAATAATACACAGCCAGAAAATGTGTCAAGGCAGATACGAGCCAACGATTAGCAGCCACAATTGGCAAGCGTGCTGTAATGCGCACGAAGCACCCTCCTCCCACCACTACACTTAATTTAGAAACAGTACAAGTGTTCCCATAAGATTCTCAAACCTATGTCGCAAAGATCAGCCTTGCGCCGAATTCACAAAAATCCCACTGCACATTCCAATTCTTGACGTGCAGTCGGCTGCTACTGGTGTTGCTAGTTGTGACTGCTGATGACAGATGCCGTAGCAATCAATTCATGGAGTGAGTTGTATGTTTTGCGATACTCTGTCTCTGACAAGCAAGCAGAGGTGACATAGGCGCGAACACAGGAAGCTTGCAGCCCCTCGCTGCCTGCAGACACCGAACAGCCACAGTAGGAGGGCGGCCTAAGTCGTAGGCGAAATGTGCTCATTCGCTTGTGTGCGACGTCAAGCTCTAAATAAGGCTGTCACTAGCGTGAGCGTTGCGTGAGCGTCGTGTAAAGTCGGAAAAGTCGTCTGCGTGGGTGAGTGCCATGTTTGGGGAGCGTTTCGTAGTTTGCGCAGTGCAATGGAGACGCGGAAAGTTGTTGTGGCCCAGTCTTTTGCAGTTGGACGACAAGAGTGGTACACAGTAGTAAAGTGCGAGGCAGTGAGTTGGCATGAACAGTCGAGTGCACAATGGGTCTTCAGATGTGCTTGTTACCTCAGGTGCTGTGTGATTGTCGACATGGAGTGAAAACGGAGCAACTTGTGACTGTCCCTTCAATTTAAGACGTTAAAAACGGACGGAATTTGCAGTCGTAATACCAGAGCATCGAAACTACTTGGAACTCTTGCGTATGTGAACGTGTCCGCGCCTTTGTACTCTGGTCCCTTCACCCCTGCAAACCAACCAACCATCGCGTCCGTGCACATAAGAGTAGCAAAGAACGGAGATCAGCGCAGCTTGCTTGTGCTTGGGGGCGTAGCTCAGTTGGTAGAGCGTTCGCTTTGCATGTGAAAGGTCCCGGGTTCAAGCCCCGGCGCCTCCATGTTTTGTGGTCAGTGCGTGGTAAGTGTTGGTCGCGGCGAGCCTAAAGGCACGCAAGATGTTGCAAAGCCAGCGTCACAGACTCGTATACTGACGTAAGGAGAGCAAGACGTAAATGTGAGGACCGGCTGTTGTCGAGGTGTCATCGAGTGCAAATCTGCCTTAGGTATAACGGCCTAACCTCAATGAAGTCTAGAGAGTGGACAACACGTTCGTCTACCTCAGAGCGTTGGCCGAACGCTATTTTCGACGTCGTGCGTGCCACTTTGATTTTGGCCAACTACGATTCGATACAGAATGCAGGAAACCTGAAAGACACCCTCACGGACACATTGAGAGTAGTGTTTGTCAGCGGAATAATGGGAGTGCAAGGGTCTGTGTCATTGATATGGCTGTATGTAGCGCAGTTCGTCAGCAGGGGGCGTAGCTCAGATGGTAGAGCGCTCGCTTAGCATGCGAGAGGTACTGGGATCGATACCCAGCGCCTCCAGAATTTTTAACACACCAACATGCGCACACTGCCATGCAAGTGGAATAATACACAGCCAGAAAATGTGTCAAGGCAGATACGAGCCAACGATTAGCAGCCACAATTGGCAAGCGTGCTGTAATGCGCACGAAGCACCCTCCTCCCACCACTACACTTAATTTAGAAACAGTACAAGTGTTCCCATAAGATTCTCAAACCTATGTCGCAAAGATCAGCCTTGCGCCGAATTCACAAAAATCCCACTGCACATTCCAATTCTTGACGTGCAGTCGGCTGCTACTGGTGTTGCTAGTTGTGACTGCTGATGACAGATGCCGTAGCAATCAATTCATGGAGTGAGTTGTATGTTTTGCGATACTCTGTCTCTGACAAGCAAGCAGAGGTGACATAGGCGCGAACACAGGAAGCTTGCAGCCCCTCGCTGCCTGCAGACACCGAACAGCCACAGTAGGAGGGCGGCCTAAGTCGTAGGCGAAATGTGCTCATTCGCTTGTGTGCGACGTCAAGCTCTAAATAAGGCTGTCACTAGCGTGAGCGTTGCGTGAGCGTCGTGTAAAGTCGGAAAAGTCGTCTGCGTGGGTGAGTGCCATGTTTGGGGAGCGTTTCGTAGTTTGCGCAGTGCAATGGAGACGCGGAAAGTTGTTGTGGCCCAGTCTTTTGCAGTTGGACGACAAGAGTGGTACACAGTAGTAAAGTGCGAGGCAGTGAGTTGGCATGAACAGTCGAGTGCACAATGGGTCTTCAGATGTGCTTGTTACCTCAGGTGCTGTGTGATTGTCGACATGGAGTGAAAACGGAGCAACTTGTGACTGTCCCTTCAATTTAAGACGTTAAAAACGGACGGAATTTGCAGTCGTAATACCAGAGCATCGAAACTACTTGGAACTCTTGCGTATGTGAACGTGTCCGCGCCTTTGTACTCTGGTCCCTTCACCCCTGCAAACCAACCAACCATCGCGTCCGTGCACATAAGAGTAGCAAAGAACGGAGATCAGCGCAGCTTGCTTGTGCTTGGGGGCGTAGCTCAGTTGGTAGAGCGTTCGCTTTGCATGTGAAAGGTCCCGGGTTCAAGCCCCGGCGCCTCCATGTTTTGTGGTCAGTGCGTGGTAAGTGTTGGTCGCGGCGAGCCTAAAGGCACGCAAGATGTTGCAAAGCCAGCGTCACAGACTCGTATACTGACGTAAGGAGAGCAAGACGTAAATGTGAGGACCGGCTGTTGTCGAGGTGTCATCGAGTGCAAATCTGCCTTAGGTATAACGGCCTAACCTCAATGAAGTCTAGAGAGTGGACAACACGTTCGTCTACCTCAGAGCGTTGGCCGAACGCTATTTTCGACGTCGTGCGTGCCACTTTGATTTTGGCCAACTACGATTCGATACAGAATGCAGGAAACCTGAAAGACACCCTCACGGACACATTGAGAGTAGTGTTTGTCAGCGGAATAATGGGAGTGCAAGGGTCTGTGTCATTGATATGGCTGTATGTAGCGCAGTTCGTCAGCAGGGGGCGTAGCTCAGATGGTAGAGCGCTCGCTTAGCATGCGAGAGGTACTGGGATCGATACCCAGCGCCTCCAGAATTTTTAACACACCAACATGCGCACACTGCCATGCAAGTGGAATAATACACAGCCAGAAAATGTGTCAAGGCAGATACGAGCCAACGATTAGCAGCCACAATTGGCAAGCGTGCTGTAATGCGCACGAAGCACCCTCCTCCCACCACTACACTTAATTTAGAAACAGTACAAGTGTTCCCATAAGATTCTCAAACCTATGTCGCAAAGATCAGCCTTGCGCCGAATTCACAAAAATCCCACTGCACATTCCAATTCTTGACGTGCAGTCGGCTGCTACTGGTGTTGCTAGTTGTGACTGCTGATGACAGATGCCGTAGCAATCAATTCATGGAGTGAGTTGTATGTTTTGCGATACTCTGTCTCTGACAAGCAAGCAGAGGTGACATAGGCGCGAACACAGGAAGCTTGCAGCCCCTCGCTGCCTGCAGACACCGAACAGCCACAGTAGGAGGGCGGCCTAAGTCGTAGGCGAAATGTGCTCATTCGCTTGTGTGCGACGTCAAGCTCTAAATAAGGCTGTCACTAGCGTGAGCGTTGCGTGAGCGTCGTGTAAAGTCGGAAAAGTCGTCTGCGTGGGTGAGTGCCATGTTTGGGGAGCGTTTCGTAGTTTGCGCAGTGCAATGGAGACGCGGAAAGTTGTTGTGGCCCAGTCTTTTGCAGTTGGACGACAAGAGTGGTACACAGTAGTAAAGTGCGAGGCAGTGAGTTGGCATGAACAGTCGAGTGCACAATGGGTCTTCAGATGTGCTTGTTACCTCAGGTGCTGTGTGATTGTCGACATGGAGTGAAAACGGAGCAACTTGTGACTGTCCCTTCAATTTAAGACGTTAAAAACGGACGGAATTTGCAGTCGTAATACCAGAGCATCGAAACTACTTGGAACTCTTGCGTATGTGAACGTGTCCGCGCCTTTGTACTCTGGTCCCTTCACCCCTGCAAACCAACCAACCATCGCGTCCGTGCACATAAGAGTAGCAAAGAACGGAGATCAGCGCAGCTTGCTTGTGCTTGGGGGCGTAGCTCAGTTGGTAGAGCGTTCGCTTTGCATGTGAAAGGTCCCGGGTTCAAGCCCCGGCGCCTCCATGTTTTGTGGTCAGTGCGTGGTAAGTGTTGGTCGCGGCGAGCCTAAAGGCACGCAAGATGTTGCAAAGCCAGCGTCACAGACTCGTATACTGACGTAAGGAGAGCAAGACGTAAATGTGAGGACCGGCTGTTGTCGAGGTGTCATCGAGTGCAAATCTGCCTTAGGTATAACGGCCTAACCTCAATGAAGTCTAGAGAGTGGACAACACGTTCGTCTACCTCAGAGCGTTGGCCGAACGCTATTTTCGACGTCGTGCGTGCCACTTTGATTTTGGCCAACTACGATTCGATACAGAATGCAGGAAACCTGAAAGACACCCTCACGGACACATTGAGAGTAGTGTTTGTCAGCGGAATAATGGGAGTGCAAGGGTCTGTGTCATTGATATGGCTGTATGTAGCGCAGTTCGTCAGCAGGGGGCGTAGCTCAGATGGTAGAGCGCTCGCTTAGCATGCGAGAGGTACTGGGATCGATACCCAGCGCCTCCAGAATTTTTAACACACCAACATGCGCACACTGCCATGCAAGTGGAATAATACACAGCCAGAAAATGTGTCAAGGCAGATACGAGCCAACGATTAGCAGCCACAATTGGCAAGCGTGCTGTAATGCGCACGAAGCACCCTCCTCCCACCACTACACTTAATTTAGAAACAGTACAAGTGTTCCCATAAGATTCTCAAACCTATGTCGCAAAGATCAGCCTTGCGCCGAATTCACAAAAATCCCACTGCACATTCCAATTCTTGACGTGCAGTCGGCTGCTACTGGTGTTGCTAGTTGTGACTGCTGATGACAGATGCCGTAGCAATCAATTCATGGAGTGAGTTGTATGTTTTGCGATACTCTGTCTCTGACAAGCAAGCAGAGGTGACATAGGCGCGAACACAGGAAGCTTGCAGCCCCTCGCTGCCTGCAGACACCGAACAGCCACAGTAGGAGGGCGGCCTAAGTCGTAGGCGAAATGTGCTCATTCGCTTGTGTGCGACGTCAAGCTCTAAATAAGGCTGTCACTAGCGTGAGCGTTGCGTGAGCGTCGTGTAAAGTCGGAAAAGTCGTCTGCGTGGGTGAGTGCCATGTTTGGGGAGCGTTTCGTAGTTTGCGCAGTGCAATGGAGACGCGGAAAGTTGTTGTGGCCCAGTCTTTTGCAGTTGGACGACAAGAGTGGTACACAGTAGTAAAGTGCGAGGCAGTGAGTTGGCATGAACAGTCGAGTGCACAATGGGTCTTCAGATGTGCTTGTTACCTCAGGTGCTGTGTGATTGTCGACATGGAGTGAAAACGGAGCAACTTGTGACTGTCCCTTCAATTTAAGACGTTAAAAACGGACGGAATTTGCAGTCGTAATACCAGAGCATCGAAACTACTTGGAACTCTTGCGTATGTGAACGTGTCCGCGCCTTTGTACTCTGGTCCCTTCACCCCTGCAAACCAACCAACCATCGCGTCCGTGCACATAAGAGTAGCAAAGAACGGAGATCAGCGCAGCTTGCTTGTGCTTGGGGGCGTAGCTCAGTTGGTAGAGCGTTCGCTTTGCATGTGAAAGGTCCCGGGTTCAAGCCCCGGCGCCTCCATGTTTTGTGGTCAGTGCGTGGTAAGTGTTGGTCGCGGCGAGCCTAAAGGCACGCAAGATGTTGCAAAGCCAGCGTCACAGACTCGTATACTGACGTAAGGAGAGCAAGACGTAAATGTGAGGACCGGCTGTTGTCGAGGTGTCATCGAGTGCAAATCTGCCTTAGGTATAACGGCCTAACCTCAATGAAGTCTAGAGAGTGGACAACACGTTCGTCTACCTCAGAGCGTTGGCCGAACGCTATTTTCGACGTCGTGCGTGCCACTTTGATTTTGGCCAACTACGATTCGATACAGAATGCAGGAAACCTGAAAGACACCCTCACGGACACATTGAGAGTAGTGTTTGTCAGCGGAATAATGGGAGTGCAAGGGTCTGTGTCATTGATATGGCTGTATGTAGCGCAGTTCGTCAGCAGGGGGCGTAGCTCAGATGGTAGAGCGCTCGCTTAGCATGCGAGAGGTACTGGGATCGATACCCAGCGCCTCCAGAATTTTTAACACACCAACATGCGCACACTGCCATGCAAGTGGAATAATACACAGCCAGAAAATGTGTCAAGGCAGATACGAGCCAACGATTAGCAGCCACAATTGGCAAGCGTGCTGTAATGCGCACGAAGCACCCTCCTCCCACCACTACACTTAATTTAGAAACAGTACAAGTGTTCCCATAAGATTCTCAAACCTATGTCGCAAAGATCAGCCTTGCGCCGAATTCACAAAAATCCCACTGCACATTCCAATTCTTGACGTGCAGTCGGCTGCTACTGGTGTTGCTAGTTGTGACTGCTGATGACAGATGCCGTAGCAATCAATTCATGGAGTGAGTTGTATGTTTTGCGATACTCTGTCTCTGACAAGCAAGCAGAGGTGACATAGGCGCGAACACAGGAAGCTTGCAGCCCCTCGCTGCCTGCAGACACCGAACAGCCACAGTAGGAGGGCGGCCTAAGTCGTAGGCAAAATGTGCTCATTCGCTTGTGTGCGACGTCAAGCTCTAAATAAGGCTGTCACTAGCGTGAGCGTTGCGTGAGCGTCGTGTAAAGTCGAAAAGTCGTCTGCGTGGGTGAGTGCCATGTTTGGGGAGCGTTTCGTAGTTTGCGCAGTGCAATGGAGACGCGGAAAGTTGTTGTGGCCCAGTCTTTTGCAGTTGGACGACAAGAGTGGTACACAGTAGTAAAGTGCGAAGCAGTGAGTTGGCATGAACAGTCGAGTGCACAATGGGTCTTCAGATGTGCTTGTTACCTCAGGTGCTGTGTGATTGTCGACATGGAGTGAAAACGGAGCAACTTGTGACTGTCCCTTCAATTTAAGACGTTAAAAACGGACGGAATTTGCAGTCGTAATACCAGAGCATCGAAACTACTTGGAACTCTTGCGTATGTGAACGTGTCCGCGCCTTTGTACTCTGGTCCCTTCACCCCTGCAAACCAACCAACCATCGCGTCCGTGCACATAAGAGTAGCAAAGAACGGAGATCAGCGCAGCTTGCTTGTGCTTGGGGGCGTAGCTCAGTTGGTAGAGCGTTCGCTTTGCATGTGAAAGGTCCCGGGTTCAAGCCCCGGCGCCTCCATGTTTTGTGGTCAGTGCGTGGTAAGTGTTGGTCGCGGCGAGCCTAAAGGCACGCAAGATGTTGCAAAGCCAGCGTCACAGACTCGTATACTGACGTAAGGAGAGCAAGACGTAAATGTGAGGACCGGCTGTTGTCGAGGTGTCATCGAGTGCAAATCTGCCTTAGGTATAACGGCCTAACCTCAATGAAGTCTAGAGAGTGGACAACACGTTCGTCTACCTCAGAGCGTTGGCCGAACGCTATTTTCGACGTCGTGCGTGCCACTTTGATTTTGGCCAACTACGATTCGATACAGAATGCAGGAAACCTGAAAGACACCCTCACGGACACATTGAGAGTAGTGTTTGTCAGCGGAATAATGGGAGTGCAAGGGTCTGTGTCATTGATATGGCTGTATGTAGCGCAGTTCGTCAGCAGGGGGCGTAGCTCAGATGGTAGAGCGCTCGCTTAGCATGCGAGAGGTACTGGGATCGATACCCAGCGCCTCCAGAATTTTTAACACACCAACATGCGCACACTGCCATGCAAGTGGAATAATACACAGCCAGAAAATGTGTCAAGGCAGATACGAGCCAACGATTAGCAGCCACAATTGGCAAGCGTGCTGTAATGCGCACGAAGCACCCTCCTCCCACCACTACACTTAATTTAGAAACAGTACAAGTGTTCCCATAAGATTCTCAAACCTATGTCGCAAAGATCAGCCTTGCGCCGAATTCACAAAAATCCCACTGCACATTCCAATTCTTGACGTGCAGTCGGCTGCTACTGGTGTTGCTAGTTGTGACTGCTGATGACAGATGCCGTAGCAATCAATTCATGGAGTGAGTTGTATGTTTTGCGATACTCTGTCTCTGACAAGCAAGCAGAGGTGACATAGGCGCGAACACAGGAAGCTTGCAGCCCCTCGCTGCCTGCAGACACCGAACAGCCACAGTAGGAGGGCGGCCTAAGTCGTAGAAATGTGCTCATTCGCTTGTGTGCGACGTCAAGCTCTAAATAAGGCTGTCACTAGCGTGAGCGTTGCGTGAGCGTCGTGTAAAGTCGAAAAGTCGTCTGCGTGGGTGAGTGCCATGTTTGGGGAGCGTTTCGTAGTTTGCGCAGTGCAATGGAGACGCGGAAAGTTGTTGTGGCCCAGTCTTTTGCAGGTTGGACGACAAGAGTGGTACACAGTAGTAAAGTGCGAAGCAGTGAGTTGGCATGAACAGTCGAGTGCACAATGGGTCTTCAGATGTGCTTGTTACCTCAGTGCTGTGTGATTGTCGACATGGAGTGAAAACGGAGCAACTTGTGACTGTCCCCTTCAATTTAAGACGTTAAAAACGGACGGAATTTGCAGTCGTAATACCAGAGCATCGAAACTACTTGGAACTC
>NW_025726659.1:0-52907 GCF_021461395.2 Schistocerca americana
TGGAGGATGATGTATTGGATCGCGACGCAATTTGAGAGTTCCATCGTCATTAGGAGGCCCTGAATGTTACAATTAACAATCATTTTTGCGTCGGATTCGATAATCTAAACTCACAGGAGAACGAACATAAGGTGCCCGAGGCAGCAACAGACCCTTGGAGACAAGTCGGCTGGAGGCCGATGTATTGAATCTCGACGCAATTTGAGTGTTCCATCGTCATTACAAGGCCCTGAACGTTACAATTAACTATCATTTTAGCGTCGGATTCGAAAATCTACTCACAGGAGAAGTTCATATGGTGCTCGAGACAGCAATATACCCATTGGAGACAAATCGACTGGAGGCCGATGTATTGAATATCGACGCAATTTGAGTGTTCCATCGTAATTAGGTCGCCCTGAACGTTACAATTAACTATCATTTTTACGTCGGATTCGAAAATCTTGACTTACAAGAGAGCGACCATAAGGTGCCCGAGGCAGCATTAGACATTTGGAGACAAGTCGGCTGGAGGACGATGTATTGGATCGCGACGCAATTTGAGTGTTCCATCGTCATTAGGAGGCCCTAAACGTTACAATTAACTATCATTTTTGCGTCGGATTCGATAATCTAAACTCAAAGGATAACGACCATAAGGTGCCCGAGGCAGCAACGGACCCTTGGAGACAAGTCGGCTGGAGGCCGATGTATTGAATCTCGACGCAATTTGAGTGTTCCATCGTCATTACAAGGCCCTGAACGTTACAATTAACTATCATTTTTGCGTCGGATTCGAAAATCTAGACTCACAGGAGAACGACAATAAGGTGCCCGAGGCAGCAATAGACCCTTGGAGACAAGTCGGCTGGAGGCCGATGTATTGAATCTCGACGCAATTTGAGTGTTCCATCGGCATTAGGAGGCCCTGAACGTTACATTTAACTATCATTTTAGCGTCGGATTCGAAAATCTACTAACAGGAGAAGGATCATATGGGGCACGAGACTGCAATATCCCCTTGGATACAAGTCGACTGGAGGTCGATGTATTGCCTCTCGACGCAATTTGAGTGTTCCATCGTCTTTAGGAGTCCCTGAACGTTACAATTAACTATCATGTATGCGTCGGATTCGAAAATCTACTCACAGGAGAACGACCATAAGGTGCCCGAGGCAGCAATAGAATGTTGGAGACAAGTCGGCTGGAGGACGATGTATTGAATCTCGACGCAATTTGAGAGTTCCATCGTCATTAGGAGGCCCTGAACGTTACAATTGACTATCATTCTTGAGTCGGATTCGAAAATCTAGACTTACAAGAGAAAGACCATAAGGTGCCCGAGGCAGCATTATACCCTTGGAGACAAGTCGGTTGGAGGATGATGTATTGGATCGCGTCGCAATTTGAGTGTTCCATCGTCATTAGGAGGCCCTGAATGTTACAATTAACTATCAGTTTTTCGTCGGATTCGAAAATCTAGACTCACAGCAGACGAACCATTTGGTGCCCGAGACAGCAATATCCCCTTGGAGACAAATCGGCTGGAGGACGATGTATTGAATCTCGACGCAATTTGAGTCTCTATCGTCCTTAGGAGGCGCTGAACGTTACAATTCACCATCATTTTTGCGTCGGATTCGAAAATCTAGACTCACAGGAGAAGGATCATATTGTGCCCGCGACAGCAATATCCCCTTGGAGAAAAGTCGGCTGGAGGCCGATGTATTGAATCTCGACGCAATGTGAGTGTTCCATCGTCATTACAAGGCCCTGAACGTTACAATTAACTATCATTTTAGCGTCGGATTCGAAAATCTACTCACAGGAGAAGTTCATATGGTGCTCGAGACAGCAATATACCCCTTGGAGACAAATCGACTGGAGGCCGATGTATTGAATATCGACGCAATTTGAGTGTTCCATCGGCATTAGGAGGCCCTGAACGTTACTGTTAACTATCATTTTAGCGTCGGATTCGAAAATCTACTAACAGGAGAAGGATCATATGGTGCACTAGACTGCAATATCCCCTTGGATACAAGTCGACTGGAGGTCGATGTATTGCCTCTCGACGCAATTTGAGTGTTCCATCGTCTTTAGGAGTCCCTGAACGTTACAATTAACTATCATGTATGCGTCGGATTCGAAAATCTACTCACAGGAGAACGACCATAAGGTGCCCGAGGCAGCAATAGAATGTTGGAGACAAGTCAGCTGGAGGACGATGTATTGAATCTCGACGCAATTTGAGAGTTCCATCGTCATTAGGAGGCCCTGAACGTTACAATTAACTATCATTTTTGAGTCGGATTCGAAAATCTAGACTTACAAGAGAAAGACCATAAGGTGCCCGAGGCAGCATTATACCCTTGGAGACAAGTCGGTTGGAGGATGATGTATTGGATCGCGACGCAAAATGAGTGTTCCATCGTCATTAGGAGGCCCTGAATGTTACAATTAACTATCAGTATTTCGTCGGATTCGAAAATCTAGACTCACTGGAGACGGACCATGAGGTGCCCGATGCAGCAATATCCCCTTGGAGACCAGTGCGCTGGAGGACGATGTATTGAATCGCGACGCAATTTGAGTGCTCCATCGTCATTTAAAGGCCCTGAACGTTACAATTAACTATCAGTTTCGCGTCGGATTCAAAAATCCAGACTCACAGGAGACGGACCATTTGGTGCCCGAGGAAGCAATATCCCCTTGGACACAAATCAGCTGGAGGACGATGTATTGAATCTCGACGCAATTTCAGCGTTCTATCGTCATCAGGAGGCGCTGAACGTTACTATTCACTATCATTTCAGCGTGGGATTCGAAAATCTAGACTCACAGGAGAAGGATCATATGGTGCCCGAGACAGCAATATCCCCTTGGTGACAAGTCCGCTGGAGGCCGATGTATTGAATCTCGACGCAATTTGAGTGTTCCATCGTCATTAGGAGGCCCTGAACCTTACAATTAACTATCAGTTTCGCGTCGGATTCGAAAATCTAGACTCACAGGAGACGGACCACATGGAGCCCGAGGCAGCAATATCCCCTTGTAGACAAGTCGGCTGGAGGAAGATGTATTGACTCTCGACACAATTTGAGTGTTCCATCGTCATTAAGAGGCCCTGAGCATTACATTTAACTATCAGTTTTGCGTCGGATTCTAAAATCTAGACTCACAGGAGAACGACCATAAGGTGCCCGAGGCAGCAATAGACCCTTGGAGACAAGTCCGCTGGAGGACGATGTATTGAATCTCGACGCAATTTGAGAGTTCTATCGTCATCGGGAGGCGCTGAACGTTACTATTCACTATCATTTTTGCGTCGGATTCGAAAATCTAGACATTCAAGAGAACGACCATAAGGTGCCCGAAGCAGCAACAGACCCTTGGAGACAAGTCGGCTGGAGGCCGATGTATTGAATCTCGACGCAATTTGAGTGTTCCATCGTCATTACAAGGCCCTGAACGTTACAATTAACTATTATTTTTGCGTCGGCTTCGAAAATCTAGACTCACAGGAGAACGACCATAAGGTGCCCGAGGCAGCAATAGACCCTTGGAGACAAGTCGGCTGGAAACCGATGTATTGATTCTTGACGCAATTTTAGAGTTCTATCGTCATCAGGAGGCCCTGAACGTTACAATTAACAATCATTTTAGCGTCGGATTCGAAAATCTACTCACAGGAGAAGTTCATACGGTGCTCGAGACAGCAGTATCCCCTTGGAGACAAGTCCGCTGGAGGCCGATGTATTGAATCTCGACGCAATTTGAGTGTTCCATCGTCATTAGGAGGCCCTGAACCTTACAATTAACTATCAGTTTCGCGTCGGATTCAAAATATAAACTCACAGGAGAACGACCATAAGGTGCCCGAGGCAGCAAGAGATCCTTGGAGACAAGTCGGCTGGAGGCCGATGTATTGAATCTCGACGCAATTTGAGTGTTCCATCGTCATTACAAGGCCCTGAACGTTACAATTAACTATCATTTTATCGTCGGATTAAAAAATCCAGACTCAGAGGAGAACGACCATAAGGTGCCCGAGGCAGCAACAGACCATAGGAGACAAGTCGGCTGGAGGCCGATGTATTGAATCTCGACGCAATTTGAGTGTTCCATCGTCATTAGGAGGCCCTAAACGTTACAATTAACTATCATTTTTGCGTCGGATTCGATAATCTAAACTCACAGGAGAACGACCATAAGGTGCCCGAGGCAGCAACAGACCCTTGGAGACAAGTCGGCTGGAGGCCGATGTATTGAATCTCGACGCAATTTGAGTGTTCCATCGTCATTACAAGGCCCTCAACGTTACAATTAACTATCATTTTTGCGTCGGATTAGAAAATCTAGACTCACAGGAGAACGACCATATGGTGCCGGAGGCAGCAATAGACCCTTGGAGACAAGTCGGCTGGAGGTCGATGTATTGAATCTCGACGCAATTTGAGTGTTCCATCGCCAATAGGAGGCCCTGAACGTTACAATTAACTATGAGTTTTGCGTCGGATTCGAAAATCTAGACTCACAGGAGAACGACCATAAGGTGCCCGCGGCAGCAACAGACCCTTGGAGACAAGTCGGCTGGAGGCCGATGTATTGAATCTGGACGCATTTTGAGTGTTCCATCGTCATTACAAGGCCCTGAACGTTACAATTAACTATCATTTTTGCGTCGGATTCGAAAATCTAGACTCACAGGAGAACGACCATAAGGTGCCCGAGGCAGCAATAGACCCTTGGAGACAAATCGGCTGAATGCCGATGTATTGAATCTCGACGCAATTTGAGTGTTCCATCGTCATTAAGAGGCCCTGAGCATTACATTTAACTATCAGTTTTGCGTCGGATTCTAAAATGTTGACTCACAGAGGAACGACAATACGGTGCTCGAGGCAGCAATATCCCCTTGGATACAAGTCGACTGGAGGTCGATGTATTGACTCTCGACGCAATTTGAGTGTTCCATCGTCATTAGGAGTCCCTGAACGTTACAATTAACTATCTTTTATGCGTCGGATTCGAAAATCTAGACTCACAGGAGAGCGACCATAAGGTGCCCGAGGCAGCAATAGACCCTTGGAGACAAGTCGGCTGGAGGCCGATGTATTGAATCTCGACGCAATTTGAGTGTTCCATCGGCATTAGGAGGCCCTGAACGTTACAATTAACTATCAGTTTCGCGTCGGATTCGAAAATCTAGACTTACAAGAGAACGACCATAAGGTGCCCGAGGCAGCAACAGACCCTTGGAGACAAGTCGGCTGGAGGCCGATGTATTGAATCCCAACGCAATTTGAGTGTTCCATCGTCATTACAAGGCCCTGAACGTTACAATTAACTATCATTTTTGCGTCGGATTCGAAAATCTAGACTCACAGGAGAACGACCATAAGGTGCCCGAGGCAGCAATAGACCCTTGGAGACAAGTCGGCTGGAGGCCGATGTATTGAATCTCGACGCAATTTGAGTGTTCCATCGGCATTAGGAGGCCCTGATCGTTACAGGTAACTATCATTTTAGCGTCGGATTCGAAAATCTACTAACAGGAGAAGGATCATATGGTGCACGAGACTGCAATATCCCCTTGGATACAAGTCGACTGGAGGTCGATGTATTGACTCTCGTCGCAATTTGAGTGTTCCATCGTCTTTAGGAGTCCCTGAACGTTACAATTAACTACCATTTATGCGTCGGATTCGAAAATCTAGACTCACAGGGGAACGACCATAAGGTGCCCGAGGCAGCAATAGACCCTTGGAGACAAGTCGGCTGGAAACCGATGTATTGATTCTTGACGCAATTTGAGTGTTCCACCGTCATTAGAAGGCCCTGAACGTTACAATTAACAATCATTTTAGCATCGGTTTCGAAAATCTACTCACAGGAGAAGTTCATACGGTGCTCGAGACAGCAATATACCCCTTGGAGACAAATCGACTGGAGGCCGATGTATTGAATATCGACGCAATTTGAGTGTTCCATCGTCATTAGGTCGCCCTGAACGTTATAGTGAACTATCAGTTTCGCGTCGGATTCGAAAATCTAGACTTACAAGAGAACGACCATAAGGTGCCCGAGGCAGCATTAGACCCTTGGAGCCAAGTCGGCTGGAGGACGATGTAATGGATCGCGACGCAATTTGAGTGTTCCATCGTCATTAGGAGGCGCTGAACCATACAATTAACTATCAGTGTCGCGTCGGATTCGAAAATCTAGACTCACAGGAGACGGACCACATGGAGCCCGAGGCAGCAATATCCCCTTGTAGACAAGTCGGCTGGAGGAAGATGTATTGACTCTCGACGCAATTTAAGTGTTCCATCGTCATTAACAGGCCCTGAGCATTACATTTAACTATCAGTTTTGCGTCGGATTCCAAAATGTTGACTCACAGGGGAACGACCATACGGTGCCCGAGGCAGCAATAGACCCTTGGAGACAAATCGGCTGAATGCCGATGTATTGAATCTCTAGGAAATTTGAGTGTTCCATCGTCATTAGGAAGCCCTGAACGTTACAATTAACAATCAGTTTCGCGTCGGATTCGAAAATCTAGACTCACATGAGAGCGAACATAAGAGGCCGGAGGCAGTAATATCCCCATGGAGACAAGTCGGCTGGAGGACGATGTATTGAATCTCGAAGCAATTTGAGTGTCCCATCGTCGTTAGGAGGCCCTAAACGTTACAATTATATATCATTTTTGCGTCGGATTCGATAATCTAAACTCACAGGAGAACGACCATAAGGTGCCCGAGGCAGCAACAGACCCTTGGAGACAAGTCGGCTGGAGGCCGATGTATTGAATCTCGACGCAATTTGAGTGTTCCATCGTCATTAGGAGGCCCTAAACGTTACAATTAACTATCATTTTTGCGTCGGATTCGATAATCTAAACTCACAGGAGAACGACCATAAGGTGCCCGAGGCAGCAACAGACCCTTGGAGACAAGTCGGCTGGAGGCCGATGTATTGAATCTCGACGCAATTTGAGTGTTCCATCGTCATTACAAGGCCCTGAACGTTACAATTAACTATCATTTTTGCGTCGGACTCGAAAATCTAGACTCACAGGAGAACGACCATAAGGTGCCCGAGTCAGCAATAGACCCTTGGAGACAAATCGGCTGGAGGTCGATGTATAGAATCTCGACGCAATTTGAGTGTTCCATCGCCAATAGGAGGCCCTGAACGTTACAATTAACTATGAGTTTTGCGTCGGATTCGAAAATCTAGACTCACAGGAGAACGACCATAAGGTGCCCGAGGCAGCAACAGACCCTTGGAGACAAGTCGGCTGGAGGCCGATGTATTGAATCTGGACGCATTTTGAGTGTTCCATCGTCATTACAAGGCCCTGAACGTTACAATTAACTATCATTTTTGCGTCGGATTCGAAAATCTAGACTCACAGGAGAACGACCATAAGGTGCCCGAGGCAGCAATAGACCCTTGGAGACAAATCGGCTGAATGCCGATGTATTGAATCTCGACGCAATTTGAGTGTTCCATCGTCATTAAGAGGCCCTGAGCATTACATTTAACTATCAGTTTTGCGTCGGATTCTAAAATGTTGACTCACAGGGGAACGACAATACGGTGCCCGAGGCAGCAATAGACCCTTTGAGACAATTCGGCTGAATGCCGATGTATTGACTCTCGACGCAATTTGAGTGTTCTATCGTCATTAGGATTCCCTGAACGTTACAATTAACTATCTTTTATGCGTCGGATTCGAAAATCTAGACTCACAGGAGAACGACCATTTGGTGCCCGAGGCAGCAATAGACCCTTGGAGACAAGTCGGCTGGAGGCCGATGTATTGAATCTCGACGCAATTTGAGTGTTCCATCGGCATTAGGAGGCCCTGAACGTTACAATTAACTATCATTTTATCGTCGGATTCGAAAATCTAGACTCACAGGAGAACGACCATAAGGTGCCCGAGGCAACAATAGACCCTTGGAGACAAGTCGGCTGGAGGCCGATGTATTGAATCTCGACGCAATTTGAGTGTTCCATCGGCATTAGGAGGCCCTGAACGTTACAATTAACTATCAGTTTCGCGTCGGATTCGAAAATCTAGACTTACAAGAGAACGACCATAAGGTGCCCGAGGCAGCAACAGACCCTTGGAGACAAGTCGGCTGGAGGCCGATGTATTGAATCCCAACGCAATTTGAGTGTTCCATCGTCATTACAAGGCCCTGAACGTTACAATTAACTATCATTTTTGCGTCGGATTCGAAAATCTAGACTCACAGGAGAACGACCATAAGGTGCCCGAGGCAGCAATAGACCCTTGGAGACAAGTCGGCTGGAGGCCGATGTATTGAATCTCGACGCAATTTGAGTGTTCCATCGTCATTACAAGGCCCTGAACGTTACAATTAACTATCATTTTAGCGTCGGATTCGAAAATCTACTCACAGGAGAAGTTCATATGGTGCTCGAGACAGCAATATACCTCTTGGAGACAAATCGACTGGAGGCCGATATATTGAATATCGACGCAATTTGAGTGTTCCATCGTAATTAGGTCGCCCTGAACGTTATAATGAAGTATCAGTTTTGCGTCGGATTCGAAAATCTAGACTTACAAGAGAACGACCATAAGGTGCCCGAGGCAGCATTAGACCCTTGGAGACAAGTCGGCTGGAGGACGATGTATTGGATCGCGACGCAATTTGAGTGTTCCATCGTCATTAGGAGGCCCTGAATGTTACAATTAACTATCATTTTTGCGTCGGATTCGATAATCTAAACTCACAGGAGAACGACCATAAGGTGCCCGAGGCAGCAACAGACCCTTGGAGACAAGTCGGCTGGAGGCCGATGTATTGAATCTCGACGCAATTTGAGTGTTCCATCGTCATTACAAGGCCCTGAACGTTACAATTAACTATCATTTTTGCGTCGGATTCGAAAATCTAGACTCACAGGAGAACGACCATAAGGTGCCCGAGGCAGCAATTGACCCTTGGAGACAAGTCGGCTGGAGGTCGAAGTATTGAATCTCGACGCAATTTGAGTGTTCCATCGCCAATAGGAGGCCCTGAACGTTACAATTAACTATGAGTTTTGCGTTTTATTCGAAAACGTAGAATCACCGGAGACGGACCATGTGGTGCCCGAGGCAGCGATATCCCCTTGGAGACAAGTAGGCAGGAGGCCGATGTATTGGATCTCGACGCAATTTGAGAGTTCCATCGTCATTAGGAGGCCCTGAACGTTACAATTAACTATCAGTTTCGCGTCGGATTCGAAAAACTAGACTCACAGGAGACGGACCACATGGAGCCCGGGGCAGCAATATCCCCTTGGAGACAAGTCGGTTGGAGGACGATGAATTGGATCGCGACGCAAAATGAGTGTTCCATCGTCATTAGGAGGCCCTGAATGTTACAATTAACTATCAGTATTTCGTCGGATTCGAAAATCTAGACTCACTGGAGACGGACCATGAGGTGCCCGATGCAGCAATATCCCCATGGAGACCAGTGCGCTGGAGGACGATGTATTGAATCGCGACGCAATTTGAGTGCTCCATCGTCATTTGGAGGCCCTGAACGTTACAATTAACTATCAGTTTCGCGTCGGATTCAAAAATCCAGACTCACAGGAGACGGACCATTTGGTGCCCGAGGAAGCAATATCCCCTTGGACACAAATCAGCTGGAGGACGATGTATTGAACCTCGACGCAATTTCAGCGTTCTATCGTCATCAGGAGGCGCTGAACGTTACTATCCACTATCATTTCGGCGTGGGATTCGAAAATCTAGACTCACAGGAGAAGGATCATATGGTGCCCGAGACAGCAATATCCCCTTGGTGACAAGTCCGCTGGAGGCCGATGTATTGAATCTCGACGCAATTTGAGTGTTCCATCGTCATTAACTATTTTTTGCGTCGGCTTCGAAAATCTAGACTCACAGGAGACTCTTGGAGACAAGTCGGCTGGAAACCGATGTATTGATTCTTGACGCAATTTTAGAGTTCTATCGTCATCAGGAGGCCCTGAACGTTACAATTAACTATCATTTTTGCGTCGGATTCGAAAATCTAGACTCACAGGAGAACGACCATAAGGTGCCCGAGGCAGCAATTGACCCTTGGAGACAAGTCGGCTGGAGGTCGAAGTATTGAATCTCGACGCAATTTGAGTGTTCCATCGCCAATAGGAGGCCCTGAACGTTACAATTAACTATGAGTTTTGCGTTGGATTCGAAAACGTAGAATCACCGGAGACGGACCATGTGGTGCCCGAGGCAGCGATATCCCCTTGGAGACAAGTAGGCAGGAGGCCGATGTATTGGATCTCGACGCAATTTGAGAGTTCCATCGTCATTAGGAGGCCCTGAACGTTACAATTAACTATCAGTTTCGCGTCGGATTCGAAAATCTAGACTCACAGGAGACGGACCACATGGAGCCCGGGGCAGCAATATCCCCTTGGAGACAAGTCGGTTGGAGGACGATGTATTGGATCGCGACGCAAAATGAGTGTTCCATCGTCATTACAAGGCCCTGAACGTTACAATTAACTGTCATTTTATCGTCGGATTCAAAAATCCAGACTCACAGGAGAACGACCATAAGGTGCCCGAGGCAGCAACAGACCATAGGAGACAAGTCGGCTGGAGGCCGATGTATTGAATCTCGACGCAATTTGAGTGTTCCATCGTCATTAGGAGGCCCTAAACGTTACAATTAACTATCATTTTTGCGTCGGATTCGATAATCTAAACTCACAGGAGAACGACCATAAGGTGCCCGAGGCAGCAACAGACACTTGGAGACAAGTCGGCTGGAGGCCGATGTATTGAATCTCGACGCAATTTGAGTGTTCCATCGTCTTTAGGAGTCCCTGAACGTTACAATTAACTATCATTTATGCGTCGGATTCGAAAATCTAGACTCACAGGAGAACGACCATAAGGTGCCCGAGGCAGCAATAGACCCTTGGAGACAAGTCGGCTGGAAACCGATGTATTGATTCTTGACGCAATTTGAGAGTTCTATCGTCATCAGGAGGCCCTGAACGTTACAATTAACAAACATTTTAGCGTAGGATTCGAAAATCGACTCACAGGAGAAGTTCATACGGTGCTCGAGACAGCAATATACCCCTTGGAGACAAATCGACTGGAGGCCGATGTTTTGAATATCGACGCAATTTGAGTGTTCCATCGTCATTAGGTCGCCCAGAACGTTATAATGAACTATCAGTTTTGCGTCGGATTCGAAAATCTAGACTTACAAGAGAACGACCATAAGGTGCCCGTGGCAGCGTTAGACCCTTGGAGACAAGTCGGCTGGAGGACGATGTATTGGATCGCGACGCAATTTGAGTGTTCCATCGGCATTAGGAGGCCCTGATCGTTACAGGTAACTATCATTTTAGCGTCGGATTCGAAAATCTACTAACAGGAGAAGGATCATATGGTGCACGAGACTGCAATATCCCCTTGGATACAAGTCGACTGGAGGTCGATGTATTGACTCTCGACGCAATTTGAGTGTTCCATCGTCTTTAGGAGTCCCTGAACGTTACAATTAACTATAATTTATGCGTCGGATTCGAAAATCTAGACTCACAGGAGAACGACCATAAGGTGCCCGAGGCAGCAATAGACCCTTGGAGACAAGTCGGCTGGAAACCGATGTATTGATTCTTGACGCAATTTGAGAGTTCTATCGTCATCAGGAGGCCCTGAACGTTACAATTAACAAACATTTTAGCGTAGGATTCGAAAATCGACTCACAGGAGAAGTTCATACGGTGCTCGAGACAGCAATATACCCCTTGGAGACAAATCGACTGGAGGCCGATGTTTTGAATATCGACGCAATTTGAGTGTTCCATCGTCATTAGGTCGCCCTGAACGTTATAATGAACTACCAGTTTTGCGTCGGATTCGAAAATCTAGACTTACAAGAGAACGACCATAAGGTGCCCGAGGCAGCGTTAGACCCTTGGAGACAAGTCGGCTGGAGGACGATGTATTGGATCGCGACGCAATTTGAGTGTTCCATCGTCATTAGGAGGCGCTGAACCATACAATTAACTATCAGTTTCGCGTCGGATTCGAAAATCTAGACTCACAGGAGACGGACCACATGGAGCCTGAGGCAGCAATATCCCCTTGTAGACAAGTCGGCTGGAGGAAGATGTATTGACTCTCGACGCAAATTAAGTGTCCCATCGTCATTAAGGGGCCCTGAGCATTACATTTAACTATCAGTCTTGCGTCGGATTCTAAAATGTTGACTCACAGGGGAAAGACCATACGGTGCCCGAGGCAGCAATAGACCCTTGGAGACAAATCGGCTGAATCCCGATGTATTGAATCTCGAGGAAATTTGAGTGTTCTATCGTCATTAGGAAGCCCTGAACGTTACAATTAACAATCAGTTTCGCGTCGTATTCGATAATCTAGACTCACATGAGAGCGAACATAAGCGGCCGGAGGCAAAAATATCCCCATGGAGACAAGTCGGCTGGATTACGATGTATTGAATCTCGACGCAATTTGAGTGTCCCATCGTCATTAGGAGGCCCTAAACGTTACAATTAACTATCATTTTTGCGTCGGATTCGAAAATCTAGACTCACAGGAGAACGACCATAAGGTGACCGAGGCAGCAATAGACCCTTGGAGACAAGTCATCTGGAGGTCGATGTATTGAATCTCGAAGCAATTTGAGTGTTCCATCGCCAATAGGAGGCCCTGAACGTTACAAATAATTATGAGTCTTGCGTCGGATTCGAAAATCTAGACTCACAGGAGAACGACCATTTGGTGCCCGAGGCAGCAATAGACCCTTGGAGACAAGTCGGCTGGAGGACGATGTATTGAATCTCGTCGCAATTTGAGTGTTCCATCGTCATTAGGAGGCCCTGAACGTTACAATTAACTATCATTTTATCGTCGGATTCGAAAATCTAGACTCACAGGAGAGCGACCATAAGGTGACCGAGGCAGCAACAGACCATAGGAGACAAGTCGGCTGGAGGCCGATGTATTGAATCTCGACGCAATTTGAGTGTTCCATCGCCAATAGGAGGCCCTGAACGTTACAATTAACTATCATTTTTGCGTCGGATTCGAAAATCTAGACTCACAGGAGAACGACCATAAGGTGCCCGAGGCAGCAACAGATCCTTGGAGACAAGTCGGCTGGAGGCCGATGTATTGAATCTCGACGCAATTTGAGTGTTCCATCGTCATTACAAGGCCCTGAACGTTACAATTAACTATCATTTTTGCGTCGGATTCAAAAATCTAGACTCACAGGAGAACGACCATAAGGTGCCCGAGGCAGCAATAGACCCTTGGAGACAAATCGGCTGAATGCCGATGTATTGAATCTCGACGCAATTTGAGTGTTCCATCGTCATTAGGAGTCCCTGAACGTTACAATTAACTATCACTTATGCGTCGGATTCGAAAATATAGACTCACAGGAGAACGACCATTTGGTGCCCGAGGCAGCAATAGACCCTTGGAGACAAGTCGGCTGGAGGACGATGTATTGAATCTCGTCTCAATTTGAGTGTTCCATCGTCATTAGGAGGCCCTAAACGTTGCAATTAACTATCATTTTTTCGTCGGATTCGATAATCTAAACTCACAGGAGAACGACCATAAGGTGCCCGAGGCAGCAACAGACCCTTGAAGACAAGTCGGCTGGAGGCCGATGTATCGAATCTCGACGCAATTTGAGTGTTCCATCGTCATTACAAGGCCCTGAACGTTACAATTAACTATCATTTTTGCGTCAGATTCGAAAATATAGACTCACAGGAGAAGGATCATATGGTGCTCGAGACAGCAATATCCCCTTGGAGACAAGTCCGCTGGAGGCCGATGTATTGAATCTCGACGCAATTTGAGTGTTCCATCGTCATTAGGAGGCCCTAAACGTTACAATTAACTATCACTTTTGCGTCGGATTCGATAATCTAAACTCACAGTAGAACGACCATAAGGTGCCGGAGGCAGCAACAGACCCTTGGAGACAAGTCGGCTGGAGGCCGGTGTATTGAATCTCGACGCAATTTGAGTGATCCATCGTTATTACAAGGTCCTAAACGTTACAATTAACTATCATTTTTGCGTCAGATTCGAAAATATAGACTCACAGGAGAAGGATCATATGGTGCCCGAGACAGCAATATCCCCTTGGAGACAAGTCCGCTGGAGGCCGATGTATTGAATCTCGACGCAATTTGAGTGTTCCATCGTCATTAGGAGGCCCTGAACTTTACAATTAACTATCATTTTTGCATCAGATTCGAAAATCTAGACTCACAGGAGAAGGATCATATGGTGCCCGAGACAGCAATATCCCCTAGGAGACAAGTCCGCTGGAGGCCGATGTATTGAATCTCGACGCAATGTGAGTGTTCCATCGTATTTAAGAGGCCCTGAGCATAACATTTAACTATCAGTTTTGCGTCGGGTTCTAAAATGTTGACTCGCAGGGGAACGACCATACGGTGCCCGAGGCAGCAATAGACCCTTGGAGACAAATCGGCTGAATGCCGATGTATAGAATCTCGAGGCAATTTTAGTGTTCCATCGTCATTAGGAAGCCCTGAGCGTTACAATTAACAATCAGTTTCGCGTCGGATTCGAAAATCTAGACTCACATGAGAGCGAACTTAAGAGGCCGGAGGCAGTAATATCCCCATGGAGACAACTCGGCTGGAGGACGATGTATTGAATCTCGACGCAATTGGAGTGTCCCATCGTCATTAGGACGCCCTAAACGTTGCAATTATCTATCATTTTTGCGTCGGATACGATAATCTAAACTCACAGGAGGACGACCATAAGGTGCCCGAGGCAGCAACAGACCCTTGGAGACAAGTCGGCTGGAGGCCGATGTATTGAATCTCGACGCAATTTGAGTGTTCCATCGTTATTACAAGGCTGTGAACGTTACAATTAACTATCATTTTTGCGTCGGATTCGATAATCTAAACTCACAGGGGAACGACCATAAGGTGCCCGAGGCAGCAACAGACCCTTGAAGACAAGTCGGCTGGAGGCCGATGTATCGCATCTCGACGCAATTTGAGTGTTCCATCGTCATTACAAGGCCCTGAACGTTACAATTAACTATCATTTTAGCGTCGGATTCGAAAATCTACTCACAGGCGAAGTTCATACGGTGCTCGAGACAGCAATATACCCCTTGGAGACAAATCGACTGGAGGCCGATGTATTGAATATCGACGCAATTTGAGTGTTCCATCGTCATTAGGAGGCCCTAAACGTTACAATTAACTATCATTTTTGCGTCGGATTCGATAATCTAAACTCACAGGAGAACGACCATAAGGTGCCCGAGGCAGCAACAGACACTTGGAGACAAGTCGGCTGGAGGCCGATGTATTGAATCTCGACGCAATTTGAGTGTTCCATCGTCATTAGGTCGCCCTGAACGTTATAATGAACTATCAGTTTTGCGTCGGATGCGAAAATCTAGACTTACAAGAGAACGACCATAAGGTGCCCGTGGCAGCGTTAGACCCTTGGAGACAAGTCGGCTGGAGGACGATGTATTGGATCGCGACGCAATTTGAGTGTTCCATCGTCATTAGGAGGCGCTGAACCATACAATTAACTATCAGTTTCGCGTCGGATTCGAAAATCTAGACTCACAGGAGACGGACCACATGGAGCCTGAGGCAGAAATATCCCCTTGTAGACAAGTCGGCTGGAGGAAGATGTATTGACTCTCGACGCAAATTAAGTGTTCCATCGTCATTAAGGGGCCCTGAGCATTACATTTAACTATCAGTCTTGCGTCGGATTCTAAAATGTTGACTCACAGGGGAAAGACCATACGGTGCCCGAGGCAGCAATAGACCCTTGGAGACAAATCGGCTGAATGCCGATGTATTGAATCTCGAGGAAATTTGAGTGTTCCATCGTCATTAGGAAGCCCTGAACGTTACAATTAACAATCAGTTTCGCGTCGGATTCGATAATCTAGACTCACATGAGAGCGAACATAAGCGGCCGGAGGCAGAAATATCCCTATGGAGACAAGTCGGCTGGAGGACGATGTATTGAATCTCGACGCAATTTGAGTGTCCCATCGTCATTAGGAGGCCCTAAACGTTACAATTAACTATCATTTTATCGTCGGATTCGAAAATCTAGACTCACTGGAGAACGACCATAAGGTGCCCGAGGCAGCAATAGAGCCTTGGAGACAAGTCGGCTGGAGGACGATGTATTGAATCTCGTCGCAATTTGAGTGTTCCATCGTCATTAGGAGGCCCTAAACGTTACAATTAACTATCATTTTATGGTCGGATTCGAAAATCTAGACTCACAGGAGAACGACCATAAGGTGACCGAGGCAGCAACAGACCATAGGAGACAAGTCGGCTGGAGGCCGATGTATTGAATCTCGACGCAATTTGAGTGTTCCATCGCCAATAGGAGGCCCTGAACGTTACAATTAATTGTCATTTTTGCGTCGGATTCGAAAATCTAGACTCACAGGAGAACGACCATAAGGTGCCCGAGGCAGCAACAGATCCTTGGAGACAAGTCGGCTGGAGGCCGATGTATTGAATCTCGACGCAATTTGAGTGTTCCATCGTCATTACAAGGCCCTGAACGTTACAATTAACTATCATTTTTGCGTCGGATTCAAAAATCTAGACTCACAGGAGAACGACCATAAGGTGCCCGAGGCAGCAATAGACCGTTGGAGACAAGTCGGCTGGAGGACGATGTATTGAATCTCGACGCAATTTGAGTGTTGCATCGGCATTAGGAGTCTCTGAACGTTACAATTAACTATCATTTATGCGTCGGATTCTAAAATGTTGACGCACAGGGGAACGACCATACGGTGCCCGAGGCAGCAATAGACCCTTGGAGATAAATCGGCTGAATGCCGATGTATAGAATCTCGAGGCAATTTGAGTGTTCCATCGTCATTAGGAAGCCCTGAGCGTTACAATTAACAATCAGTTTCGCGTCGGATTCGAAAATCTAGACTCACATGAGAGCGAACATAAGAGGCCGGAGGCAGTAATATCCCCATGGAGACAAGTCGGCTGGAGGACGATGTATTGAATCTCGACGCAATTTGAGTGTCCCATCGTCATTAGGACGCCCTAAACGTTACAATTAACTATCATTTTTGCGTCGGATACGATAATCTAAACTCACAGGAGAACGACCATAAGGTGCCCGAGGCAGCAACAGACCCTTGGAGACAAGTCGGCTGGAGGCCGATGTATTGAATCTCGACGCAATTTGAGTGTTCCATCGTCATTACAAGGCTGTGAACGTTGCAATTAACTATCATTTTTGCGTCGGATTCGATAATCTAAACTCACAGGAGAACGACCATAAGGTGCCCGAGGCAGCAACAGACACTTGGAGACAAGTCGGCTGGAGGCCGATGTATTGAATCTCGACGCAATTTGGGTGTTCCATCGTCATTAGGAGGCCCTAAACGTTACAATTAACTATCATTTTATCGTCGGATTCGAAAATCTAGACTCACAGGAGGTCGACCATAAGGTGCCCGAGGCAGCAATAGTCCCTTGGAGACAAGTCGGCTGGAGGCCGTTGTATTGAATCTCGACGCAATTTGAATGTTCCATCGTCATTACAAGGCCCTGAACGTTACAATTAACAATCATTTTTTGCGTCGGATTCGATAATCTAAACTCACAGGAGAACGACCATATGGTGCCCGAGGCAGCAACAGACACTTGGAGACAAGTCGGCTGGAGGGCGATGTATTGAATCTCGACGCAATTTGAGTGTTCCATCGTCATTACAAGGCCCTGTACGTTACAATTAACTATCATTTATGCGTCGGATTCGAAAATCTACTCACAGGAGAAGTTCATACGGTGCTCGAGGCAGCAATAGACCCTTGGAGACAAGTTGGCTGGAAACCGATGTATTGATTCTTCACGCAATTTGAGTGTTCCATCGTCATTAGGAGGCCCTGAACGTTACAATTAACAATCATTTTAGCGTCGGATTCGAAAATCTACTCACAGGAGAAGTTCATTCGGTGCTCGAGACAGCAATATCCCCATGGAGACAAGTCCGCTGGAGGCCGATGTATTGAATCTCGACGCAATTTGAGTGTCCCATCGTCATTAGGAGGCCCTAAACGTTACAATTAACTATCATTTTTGCGTCGGATTTGATAATCTAAACTCACAGGAGAACGACCATAAGGTGCCCGAGGCAGCAACAGACACTTGGAGACAAGTCGGCTGGAGGACGGTGTATTGAATCTCGACGCAATTTGAGTGTTCCATCGTCATTACAAGGCCCTGTACGTTACAATTAACTATAATTTTTGCGTCGGATTCGATAATCTAAACTCACAGGAGAACGACCATAAGGTGCCCGAGGCAGCATTAGACCCTTGGAGACAAGTCGGCTGGAGGCCGATGTATTGAATTTCGACCCAGTTTGAGTGTTCCATCGGCATTAGGAGGCCCTGAACGTTACAATTAACTAGCAGTTTTGCGTCGGATACGAAAACGTAGAATCACCGGAGAAGGAGTATGTGGTGCCCGAGGCAGCGATATCCCCTTGGAGACAAGTCGGCTGGAGGACGATGTATTGAATCTCGCCGCAATTTGAGTGTCCCATCGTAATTAGGAGGCCCTAAACTTTACAATTAACTATCATTTTTGCGTCGGATTCGATAATCTAAACTCACAGGAGAACGACCATAAGGTGCCCGAGGCAGCAACAGACCCTTGGAGACAAGTCGGCTGGAGGCCGATGTATTGAATCTCGACGCAATTTGAGTGTTCCATCGTCATTAGGAGGCCCTAAACGTTACAATTAATTATCATTTTTGCGTCGGATTCGATAACCTAAACCCACAGGAGAACGACCGTAAGGTGCCCGAGGCAGCAACAGACCCTTGGGGACACGTCGGCTGGAGGCCGATGTATTTAATCTCGACGCAATTTGAGTGTTCCATCGTTATTACAAGGCCCTGAACGTTACAATTAACTATCATTTTTGCGTCGGATTCGGTAATCTAGACTCACAGGAGAACGACCATAAGGTGCCCGAGGCAGCAATATCCCCTTGGAGACAAGTCGGCTTAAGGCCGATGTATTGAATCTCGACGCAATTTGAGTGTTCCATCGTCATTAGGAGGAGCTAAACGTTACAATTAACTATCATTTTTGCGTCGGATTCGATAATCTAAACTCACAGGAGAACGACCGTAAGGTGCCCGAGGCAGCAACAGACCCTTGGAGACAAGTCGGCTGGAGGGCGATGTATTGAATCTCGACGCAATTTGAGTGTTCCATCGCCAATAGGAGGCCCTGAACGTTACAATTAACTATGAGTTTTGCGTCGGATTCGAAAACGTAGAATCACCGGAGACGGACCATGTGGTGCCCGAGGCAGCGATATCCCCTTGGAGACAAGTCGGCTGGAGGCCGATGTATTGAATCTCGACGCAATTTGAGTGTTCCATCGTCATTAGGTCGCCCTGAACGTTATAGTGAACTATCATTTTTGCGTCGGATTCGAAAATCTAGACTTACAGGAGAACGACCATAAGGTGCCCGAGGCAGCAACAGACCCTTGGAGACAAATCGACTAGAGGCCGATGTATTGAATATCGACGCAATTTGAGTGTTCCATCGTCATTAGGTCGCCCTGAACGTTATAATGAACTATCATTTTTGCGTCGGATTCGAAAATCTAGCCTTACAAGAGAACGACCATAAGGTGCCCGAGGCAGCAACAGACCCTTGGAGACAAGTCGGCTGGAGGCCGATGTATTGAATCTCGACGAAATTTGAGAGTTCCATCGTCATTAGGAGTCCCTGAACGTTACAATTAACAATCAGTTTCGCGTCGGATTCGAAAATCTAGTCTCACAGGAGAACGACCATAAGGTGCCCGAGGCAGTAATAGACCCTTGGAGACAAGTCGGCTGGAGGACGATGTATTGAATCTCGACGCAATTTGAGAGTTCCATCGTCATTAGGAGGCCCTGAACGTTACAATTAACGATCAGTTTCGCGTCGGATTCGAAAATCTAGACTCACAGGAGAAGGATCATATTGTGCCCGAAACAGCAATATCCCCTTGGAGACAAGTCGGCTTAAGGCCGATGTATTGAATCTCGACGCAATTTGAGTGTTCCATCGTCATTAGGAGGCCCTAAACGTTACAATTAACTATCATTTTTGCGTCGGATTCGATAATCTAAACTCACAGGAGAACGACCATAAGGTGCCCGAGGCAGCAACAGACCCTTGGAGACAAGTCGGCTGGAGGGCGTTGTATTGAATCTCGACGCAATTTGAGTGTCCCATCGTCATTAGGAGGCCCTAAACGTTACAATTAACTATCATTTTTGCGTCGCATTCGAAAATCTAGATTCACAGGTGAACGACCATAATGTGCCCGAGGCAGCAATAGACCCTTGGAGACAAGTCGGCTGGAGGTCGATGTATTGAATCTCGACGCAATTTGAGTGTTCCATCGCCAATAGGAGGCCCTGAACGTTACAATTAACTATGAGTTTTGCGTCGGATTCGAAAACGTAGAATCACCGGAGACGGACAATGTGGTGCCCGAGGCAGCGATATCCCGTTGGAGACAAGTCGGCTGGAGGCCGATGTATTGAATCTCGACGCAATTTGAGTGTTCCATCGTCATTAGGTCGCCCTGAACGTATTAATGAACTATCATTTTTGCGTCGGATTCGAAAATCTAGACTTACAAGAGAACGACCATAAGGTGCCCGAGGCAGCATTAGACCCTTGGAGACAAGTCGGCTGGAGGCCGATGTATTGAATCTCGACGTAATTTGAGTGTTCCATCGGCATTAGGAGGCCCTGAACGTTACAGTTAACTATCATTTTAGCGTCGGATTCGAAAATCTACTAACAGGAGAAGGATCATTTGGTCCACGAGACTGCAATATCCCTTTGGATACAAGTCGGCTGGAGGCCGATGTATTGAATCTCGACGCAATTTGAGTGTTCCATCGTCATTACAAGGCCCTGAACGTTACAATTAACTATCATTTTAGCGTCGGATTCGAAAATCTACTCACAGGAGAAGTACACACCGTGCTCGAGACAGCAATATACCCCTTGGAGACAAATCGACTGGAGGCCGATGTATTGAATATCGACGCAATTTGAGTGTTCCATCGCCATTAGGTCGTCCTGAACGTTATAATGAACTATCACTTTTGCGTCGGATTCGAAAATCTAGACTTACAAGAGAACGACCATAAGGTGCCCGAGGCAGCATTAGACCCTTGGAGGCAAGTCGGCTGGAGGACGATGTATTGGATCGCGACGCAATTTGAGTGTTCCATCGTCATTAGGAGGCCCTGAATGTTGCAATTAACTATCAGTTTTTCGTCAGATTCGAAAATCTAGACTCACAGCAGACGGACCATTTGGTGATCGAGGCAGCAATATCCCCTTGGAGACAAATCGGCTGGAGGACGATGTATTGAATCTCGACGCAATTTGAGTCTTCTATCGTCATTAGGAGGCGCTGAACGTTACAATTCACTATCATTTTTGCGTCGGATTCGAAAATCTAGACTCACAGGAGAAGGATCATATTGTGCCCGAGACAGCAATAACCCCTTGGAGACAAGTCGGCTGGAGGCCGATGTATTGCATCTCGACGCAATTTGAGTGTTCCATCGTCATTAGGAGGCCCTGAACGTTACAATTAACTATCAGTTTCGCGTCGGGTTCGAAAATCTAGGCTCACAGGAGAACGACAATAAGGTGCCCGAGGCAGCAACAGACTATTGGAGACAAGTCGGCTGGAGGCCGATGTATTGAATCTCCACGCAATTTGAGTGTTCCATCGTCATTAGGAGGCCCTGAATGTTACAATTAACTATCAGTTTTTCGTCGGATTCGAAAATCTAGACTCACAGCAGACGGACAATTTGGTGCCCGAGGCAGCAATATCCCCTTGGAGACAAATCGGTTGGAGGACGATGTATTGAATCTCGACGCAATTTGAGTCTTCTATCGTCATTAGGTCGCCCTGAACGTTATAATGAACTATCAGTTTTGCGTCGGATTCGAAAATCTAGACTTACAAGAGAACGACCATAAGGTGCCCGAGGCAGCATTAGACCCTTGGAGACAAGTCGGCTGGAGGCCGATGTATTGAATCTCGACGTAATTTGAGTGTTCCATCGGCATTAGGAGGCCCTGAACGTTACAGTTAACTATCATTTTAGCGTCGGATTCGAAAATCTACTAACGGGAGAAGGATCATTTGGTCCACGAGACTGCAATATCCCTTTGGATACAAGTCGGCTGGAGGCCGATGTATTGAATCTCGACGCAATTTGAGTGTTCCATCGTCATTAGGAGGCCCTAAACCTTACAATTAACTATCAGTTTCGCGTCGGATTCGAAAACCTACTCACAGGAGAAGTTCATACGGTGCTCGAGACAGCAATATACCGCTTGGAGACAAATCGACTGGAGGCCGATGTATTGAATATCGACGCAATTTGGGTGTTCCATCGTCATTAGGTCGCCCTGAACGTTATAATGAACTATCAGTTTTGCGTCGGATTCGAAAATCTAGACTCACAGGAGAAGGATCATATTGTGCCCGAGACAGCAATATCCCCTTAGAGACAAGTCGGCTGGAGGCCGATGTATTGAATCTCGACGCAATTTGAGTGTTCCATCGTCATTAGGAGGCCATAAACGTTACAACTAACTATCATTTTTGGGTCGGATTCGATAATCTAAACTCACAGGAGAACGACCATAAGGTGCCCGAGGCAGCAACAGACCTTTGGAGCCAAGTCGTCTGGAGGCCGATGTATTGAATCTAGAAGCAATTTCAGTGTTCCATCGTCATTACAAGGCCCTGAACGTTACAATTAACTATCATTTTTGATTCGGATTCGAAAATCTAGACTCACAGGAGAACGACCATAAGGTGCCCGAGGCAGCAGTAGCCCCTTGGAGACAAGTCGGCTGGAGGACGATGTATTGAATCTCGACGCAATTTGAGAGTTCCATCGTCATTAGGAGGCCCTTACGTTACAATTAACTATCATTTTTGGGTCGGATTCGATAATCTAAACTCACAGGAGAACGACCATAAGGTGCCCGAGGCAGCAACAGACCCTTGGAGACAAGTCGGCTGGAGGCCGATGTATTGATTCTCGACGCAATTTGTGTGTTCCATCGTCATTACAAGGCCCTGAACGTTACAATTAACTATCATTTTAGCATCGGATTCGAAATGCTACTCACAGGAGAAGTACATACGGTGCTCGAGACAGCCATATACCCCTTGGAGACAAATCGACTGGAGGCCGATGTATTGAATATCGACGCAATTTGAGTGTTCCATCGCCATTAGGTCGTCCTGAACGTTATAATGAACTATCACTTTTGCGTCGGATTCGAAAATCTAGACTTACAAGAGAACGACCATAAGGTGCCCGAGGCAGCATTAGACCCTTGGAGGCAAGTCGGCTGGAGGACGATGTATTGGATCGCGACGCAATTTGAGTGTTCCATCGTCATTAGGAGGCCCTGAATGTTGCAATTAACTATCAGTTTTTCGTCGGATTCGAAAATCTAGACTCACAGCAGACGGACCATTTGGTGATCGAGGCAGCAATATCCCCTTGGAGACAAATCGGCTGGAGGACGATGTATTGAATCTCGACGCAATTTGAGTCTTCTATCGTCATTAGGAGGCGCTGAACGTTACAATTCACTATCATTTTTGCGTCGGATTCGAAAATCTAGACTCACAGGAGAAGGATCATATTGTGCCCGAGACAGCAATAACCCCTTGGAGACAAGTCGGCTGGAGGCCGATGTATTGCATCTCGACGCAATTTGAGTGTTCCATCGTCATTAGGAGGCCCTGAACGTTACAATTAACTATCAGTTTCGCGTCGGGTTCGAAAATCTAGGCTCACAGGAGAACGACCATAAGGTGCCCGAGGCAGCAACAGACCATTGGAGACAAGTCGGCTGGAGGCCGATGTATTGAATCTCCACGCAATTTGAGTGTTCCATCGTCATTAGGAGGCCCTGAATGTTACAATTAACTATCAGTTTTTCGTCGGATTCGAAAATCTAGACTCACAGGAGACGGACAATTTGGTGCCCGAGGCAGCAATATCCCCTTGGAGACAAATCGGTTGGAGGACGATGTATTGAATCTCGACGCAATTTGAGTCTTCTATCGTCATTAGGTCGCCCTGAACGTTATAATGAACTATCAGTTTTGCGTCGGATTCGAAAATCTAGACTTACAAGAGAACGACCATAAGGTGCCCGAGGCAGCATTAGACCCTTGGAGACAAGTCGGCTGGAGGCCGATGTATTGAATCTCGACGCAATTTGAGTGTTCCATCGGCATTAGGAGGCCCTGAACGTTACAGTTAACTATCATTTTAGCGTCGGATTCGAAAATCTACTAACAGGAGAAGGATCATATGGTCCACGAGACTGCAATATCCCTTTGGATACAAGTCGGCTGGAGGCCGATGTATTGAATCTCGACGCAATTTGAGTGTTCCATCGTCATTAGGAGGCCCTAAACCTTACAATTAACTATCAGTTTCGCGTCGGATTCGAAAACCTACTCACAGGAGAAGTTCATACGGTGCTCGAGACAGCAATATACCGCTTGGAGACAAATCGACTGGAGGCCGATGTATTGAATATCGACGCAATTTGGGTGTTCCATCGTCATTAGGTCGCCCTGAACGTTATAATGAACTATCCGTTTTGCGTCGGATTCGAAAATCTAGACTCACAGGAGAAGGATCATATTGTGCCCGAGACAGCAATATCCCCTTAGAGACAAGTCGGCTGGAGGCCGATGTATTGAATCTCGACGCAATTTGAGTGTTCCATCGTCATTAGGAGGCCACAAACGTTACAACTAACTATCATTTTTGGGTCGGATTCAATAATCTAAACTCACAGGAGAACGACCATAAGGTGCCCGAGGCAGCAATAGACCTTTGGAGCCAAGTCGGCTGGTGGCCGATGTATTGAATCTCGACGCAATTTGAGTGTTCCATCGTCATTACAAGGCACTGAACATTACAATTAACTATCATTTTTGATTCGGATTCGAAAATCTAGACTCACAGGAGAACGACCATAAGGTGCCCGAGGCAGCAGTAGCCCCTTGGAGACAAGTCGGCTGGAGGACGATGTATTGAATCTCGACGCAATTTGAGAGTTCCATCGTCATTAGGAGGCCCTGAACGTTACAATTAACTATCATTTTTGCGTCGGATTCGAAAATCTAGACTTACAGGAGAACGACCATAAGGTGCCCGAGGCAGCATTAGACCCTTGGAGACTAGTCGGCTGGAGGACGATGTATTGAATCTCGACGCAATTTGAGAGTTCCATCGTCATTAGGAGGCCCTGAACGTTACAATTAACTATCATTTTTGCGTCGGATTCGAAAATCTAGACTTACAAGAGAACGACCATAAGGTGCCCGAGGCAGCATTAGACCCTTGGAGACTAGTCGGCTGGAGGCCGATGTATTGAATATCGACGCAATTTGAGTGTTCCATCGTCATTAGGTGTCCCTGAGCGTTATAATGAACTATCTGTTTTGCGTCGGATTAGAAAATCTAGACTTACAAGAGAACGACCATAAGGTGCCCGAGGCAACATTAGACCCTTGGAGACAAGTCGGCTGGAGGACGATGTATTGGATCTCGTCGCAATTTGAGTGTTCCATCGTCATTAGGAGGCCCTGAATGCTACAATTAACTATCATTTTTGGGTCGGATTCGAAAATCTAGACTCACAGGAGAAGGATCATATTGTGCCCGAGACAGCAATATCCCCTTGGAGACAAGTCGGCTGGAGGCCGATGTATTGAATCTCGACGCAATTTGAGTGTTCCATCGTCATTAGGAGGCCCTGAACGTAACAATTAACTATCAGTTTCGCGTCGGATTCGAAAATCTAGACTCACAGAAGAACGACCATAAGGTGCCCGAGGCAGCAATAGACCCTTGGAGACAAGTCGGCTGGAGGACGATGTATTGAATCTCGACGCAATTTGAGAGTTCCATCGTCATTAGGAGGCCCTGAACGTTACAATTAACTATCATTTTTGCATCGAATTCGAAAATCTAGACTTACAAGAGAACGACCATAAGGAGCCCGAGGCAGCATTAGACCCTTGGAGACTAGTCGGCTGGAGGACGATGTATTGAATCTCGACGCAATTTGAGTGTCCCACCGTCATTAGGAGGCCCTAAACGTTACAATTAACTTTCATTTTTGCGCCGGATTCGATAATCAAAACTCACAGGAGAACGACCATAGGGTGCGCGAGGCAGCAATAGACCCTTGGAGACAAGTCGGCTGGAAACCGATGTATTGATTCTTGACGCAATTTTAGTGTACCATCGTCATTACAAGGCCCTGAACGTTACAATTAACTATCATTTTTGCGTCGGACTCGAAAATCTAGACTCACAGGAGAACGACCATAAGGTGCCCGAGGCAGCAATAGACCCTTGGAGACAAGTCGGCTGGAGGCAGGTGTATTGAATCTCGACGCAATTTGAATGTTCCATCGTCATTAGGAGGCCATAAACGTTACAACTAACTGTCATTTTTGCGTTGAATTCCATAATCTAAACTCACAGGAGAACGACCATAAGGTGCCCGAGGCAGCAACAGACCCTTGGAGCCAAGTCGGCTGGAGGCCGATGTATTGAATCTCGACGCAATTTGAGTGTTCCATCGCCATTACAAGGCCCTGATCGTTACAATTGACTATCATTTATGATTCGGATTCGAGAATCTAGACTCACAGGAGAACGACCATAAGGTGCCCGAGGCAGCAATAGCCCCTTGGTGACAAGTCGGCTGGAGGACGATGTATTGAATCTCGACGCAATTTGAGAGTTCCATCGTCAATAGGAGGCCCTGAACGTTACAATTAACTATCATTTTTGCGTCGGATTCGAAAATCTAGACTTACAAGAAAACGACCATAAGGTGCCCGAGGCAGCATTAGACCCTTGGAGACAAGTCGGCTGGAGGACGATGTATTGAATCTCGACGCAATTTGAGTGTCCCATCGTCATTAGGAGGCCCTAAACGTTACAATTAACTATCATTTTTGCGTCGGATTCGAAAATCTAGACTCACAGGAGAACGACCATAAGGTGCCCGAGGCAGCAATAGACCCTTGGAGACAAGTCGGCTGGAGGCCGATGTATTGTATCTCGACGCAATTTGAGTGTTCCATCGGCATTAGGAGGCCCTGAACGTTGCAATTAACTATCATTTTTACGTCGGATTCGATAATCTAAACTCACAGGAGAACGACCATAAGGTGCCCGAGGCAGCAATAGACCCTTTGAGACAAGTCGGCTGGAGGCCGATGTATTGAATCTCGACGCAATTTGAGTGTTCCATCGACATTAGGAGGCCCTAAACGTTACAATTAACTATCATTTTTGCGTCGGATTCAAAAATCTACTCACCGGAGAAGTTCATACGGTGCTCGAGGCAGCAATAGACCCTTGGAGACAAGTCAGCTGGAGGCCGATGTATTGAGTCTCGACGCAATTTGAGTGCTCCATCGTCATTACAAGGCCCTGAACGTTACAATTAACTATCATATTTGCGTCGGATTCGAAAATCTAGACTCACAGGAGAACGACCATAAGGTGCCCGAGGCAGCGATATCCCCTTGGAGACAAGTCGGCTGGAGTACGATGTATTGAATCTCGACGCAATTTGAGAGTTCCATCGTCATTAGGAGGCCCTGAACGTTACAATTAACTATCATTTTTGCGTCGGATTCGATGATCTAGAACGACCATAAGGTGCCCGAAGCAGCATTACACCCTTGGAGACAAGTCGGATGGAGGACGATGTATTGAATCTCGACGCAATTTGAGTGTCCCATCGTCATTAGGAGGCCCTATACGTTACAATTAAATATCATTTTTGCGTCGGATTCGATAATCTAAACTCACAGGAGAACGACCATAAGGTGCCCGAGGCAGCAACAGACCCTTGGAGACAAGTCGGCTGGAGGCCGATGTATTGAATCTCGACGCAATTTGAGCGTTCCATCGTCATTACAAGGCCCTGAACGATACAATTAACTATCATTTTTGCGTCGGATTCGAAAATCTAGAGTCACATGAGAACGACCATAAGGTGCCCGAGGCAGCAATAGACCCTTTGAGACAAGTCGGCTGGAGGCCGATGTATTGAATCTCGACGCAATTTGAGTGTTCCATCGGCATCAGGAGGCCCTGAACGTTACAATTAACTATCATTTTTGCGTCGGATTCGATAATCTAAACTCACAGGAGAACGACCATAAGGTGCCCGAGGAAGCAATAGACCCTTGGAGACAAGTCGGCTGGAGGCCGATGTATTGAATCTCGACGCAATTTGAGTCTTCCATCGGCATTAGGAGGCCATGAACGTTACAATTAACTATCATTTTTGCGTCGGATTCGAAAATCTAGACTCACAGAAGAACGACCATAAGGTGCCCGAGGCAGACAAGTCGGCTGGAGGACGATGTATTGAATCTCCACGCAATTTGAGAGTTCCATCGTCATTAGGAGGCCCTGAACGTTACAATTAACTATCATTTTTGCGTCGGATTCGAAAATCTAGACTTACAAGAGAACGACCATAACGTGCCAGAGGCAGCATTAGTCCCTTGGAGACAAGTCGGCTGGAGGACGATGTATTGAATCTCGACGCAATTTGAGTATCCCATCGTCATTACGAGGCCCTAAACGTTACAATTAACTATCATTTTTGCGTCGGATTCGATAATCTAAACTCACAGGAGGACGACCATAAGGTGCCCGAGGCAGCAACAGACCCTTGGAGACAAGTCGGCTGGAGGCCGATGTATTGATTCTCGACGCAATTTGAGTGTTCCATCGTCATTACAAGTCACTGAACTTTACAATTAACTATCCTTTTTGCGTCGGATTCGAAAATCTAGACTCACAGGAGAACGACCATAAGGTGCCCGAGGCAGCAATATCCCCTTGGAGACAAGTCGGCTGGAGGCCGATGTATTGAATCTCGACGCAATTTGAGTGTTCCATCGGCATTAAGAGGCCCTGAACGTTACAATTAACTATCATTTTTGCGTCGGATTCGAAAATCTAGACTTACAAGAGAACGACCTCGGGCTCCATGTGGTCCGTCTCCTGTGAGTCTAGATTTTCGAATCCGACGCGAAGCTGATAGTTAATTGTAACGTTCAGGGCTTCCTAATGCCGATGGAACACTCAAATTGCCTCGGGATTCAATACATCGTCCTCCAGCCGATTTGTCTCCAAGGGGATATTGCAGTCTACTGCACCATATGATCCTTCTCCGGTGATTCTACGTTTTCGAATCCGACGCAAAACTCATAGTTAATTGTAACGTTCAGGGCCCCTATTGGCGATGGAACACTCAAATTGCGTCGAGAATCAGTACATCGACCTCTAGCCGACTTGTATCCAAGGGTCTATTGCTGCCTCGGGCACCTTATGGTTGTTCTCCTGTGAGTCTAGATTTTCGAATCCGACGCAAAAATGATAGTTAATTGTAACGTTCAGCGCCTCCTAATGCCGATGGAACACTCAAATTGCGTCGAGATTCAATATATCGGCCTCTAGCCGACTTGTCTCCAAGGGTCTATTGCACGAGACTGCAATATCCCCTTGTAGACAAGTCGGCTGGAGGAAGATGTATTGACTCTCGACGCAATTTGAGTCTTCTATCGTCATTAGGAGGCCCTGAACGTTACTATTCACTATCATTTTTGCGTCGGATTCGAAAATCTAGACTCACAGTAGAAGGATCATATGGTGCCCGAGACACCAATATCCCCTTGGAGACAAATCGGCTGAATGCCGATGTATTGAATCTCGAGGCAGTTTGAGTGTTCCATCGTCATTAGGAAGACCTGAACGTTACAATTAACAATCATTTTTCCGTCTGATTCGATAATCTAAACTCACAGGAGAACAACCATAAGGTGCCCGAGGCAGCAATAGACCCTTGGAGACAAGTCGGCTGGAGGTCGATGTATTGAATCTCGACGCAATTTGAGTGTTCCATCGCCAATTGGAGGCCCTGAACGTTACAATTAACTATGAGTTTTGCGTCGGATTCGAAAACGTAGAATCACCGGAGACGGACCATGTGGTGCCCGAGGCAGCGATATCCCCTTGGAGACAAGTCGGCTGGAGGCCGATGTATTGAATCTCGACGCAATTTGAGTGTTCCATCGTCATTAGGAAGACCTGAACGTTACAATTAACAATCATTTTTGCGTCTGATTCGATAATCTAAACTCACAGGAGAACGACCATAAGGTGCCCGAGGCAGCAACAGACCCTTGGAGACAAGTCGGCTGGAGGCCGATGTATTGAATCTCGACGCAATTTGAGTGCTCCATCGTCATTTGGAGGCCCTGAACGTTACAATTAACTATCAGTTTCGCGTCGGATTCAAAAATCCAGACTCACAGGAGACGGACCATTTGGTGCCCGAGGCAGCAATATCCCCTTGGAGACAAATCGGCTGAATGCCGATGTATTGAAACTCGAGGCAATTTGAGTGTTCCATCGTCATTAGGAAGACCTGAACGTTACAATTAACAATCAGTTTCGCGTCAGATTCGAAAATCTAGACTCACAGGAGAACGACCATAAGGTGCCCGAGGCAGTAATAGACCCTTGGAGACAAGTCGGCCGGAGGACGATGTATTGAATCTCGACGCAATTTGAGAGTTCCATCGTCATTAGGAGGCCCTGAACGTTACAATTAACAATCAGTTTCGCGTCGGATTCGAAGGTCTAGACTCACAGGAGAAGGATCATATTGTGCCTGAAACAGCAATATCCCCTTGGAGACAAGTCGGCTTAAGGCCGATGTATTGAATCTCGACGCAATTTGAGTGTTCCATCGTCATTAGGAGGCCCTAAACGTTACAATTAACTATCATTTTTGCGTCGGATTAGATAATCTAAACTCACAGGAGAACGACCATAAGGTGCCCGAGGCAGCAACAGACCCTTGGAGACAAGCCGGCTGGAGGGCGTTGTATTGAATCTCGACGCAATTTGAGAGTTCCATCGTCATTAGGAGGCCCTGAACGTTACAATTAACTATCATTTTTGCGTCGGATTCGAAAATCTAGACTTACAAGAAAACGACCATAAGGTGCCCGAGGCAGCATTAGACCCTTGGAGACAAGTCGGCTGGAGGACGATGTATTGAATCTCGACGCAATTTGAGTGTCCCATCGTCATTAGGAGGCCCTAAACGTTACAATTAACTATCATTTTTGCGTCGGATTCGAAATTCCAGACTCACAGGAGAACGACCATAAGGTGCCCGAGGCAGCAATAGACCCTTGGAGACAAGTCGGCTGGAGGCCGATGTATTGTATCTCGACGCAATTTGAGTGTTCCATGGGCATTAGGAGGCTCTGAACGTTACAATTAACGATCATATTTGCGTCGGATTCGAAAATCTAGACTCACAGGAGAACGACCATAAGGTGCCCGAGGCAGCGATATCCCCTTGGAGACAAGTCGGCTGGAGTAAGATGTATTGAATCTCGGCGCAATTTGAGAGTTCCATCGTCATTAGGAGGCCCTGAACGTTACAATTAACTATCATTTTTGCGTCGGATTCGATGATCTAGAACGACCATAAGGTGCCCGAAGCAGCATTACACCCTTGGAGACAAGTCGGATGGAGGACGATGTATTGAATCTCGACGCAATTTGAGTGTCCCATCGTCATTAGGAGGCCCTATACGTTACAATTAAATATCATTTTTGCGTCGGATTCGATAATCTAAACTCACAGGAGAACGACCATAAGGTGCCCGAGGCAGCAACAGACCCTTGGAGACAAGTCGGCTGGAGGCCGATGTATTGAATCTCGACGCAATTTGAGTGTTCCATCGGCATTAGGAGGCCCTGAACGATACAGTTAACTATCATTTTTAAGCGTCGGATTCGAAAATCTACTAACAGGAGAAGGATGATATGGTGCCCGAGACAGCAATATCCCCTTGGAGACAAGTCGGCTGGAGGCCGATGTATTGAATCTCGACGCAATTTGAGTGTTCCATCGTCATTAGGAGGCCCTAGACGTTACAATTAACTATCATTTTTGCGTCGGATTCGATAATCTAAACTCACAGGAGAACGACCATAAGGTGCCCGAGGCAGCAACAGACCCTTGGAGACTAGTCGGCTGGAGGCCGATGTATCGAATCTCGACGCAATTTGAGTGTCCCATCGTCATTAGGAGGCCCTGAACGTTACAATTAACTATCATTCTTGCGTCGGATTCGATAATCTAAACTCACAGGAGGACGACCATAAGGTGCCCGAGGAAGCAATAGACCCTTGGAGACAAGTCGGCTGGAGGCCGATGTATTGAATCTCGACGCAATTTGAGTCTTCCATCGGCATTAGGAGGCCATGAACGTTACAATTAACTATCATTTTTGCGTCGGATTCGAAAATCTAAACTCACAGAAGAACGACCATAAGGTGCCCGAGGCAGCAATAGACCCTTGGAGACAAGTCGGCTGGAGGACGATGTATTGAATCTCGACACAATTTGAGAGTTCCATCGTCATTAGGAGGCCCTGAACGTTACAATTAACTATCATTTTTGCGTCGGATTCGAAAATCTAGACTTACAAGAGAACGACCATAAGGTGCCCGAGGCAGCATTAGACCCTTGGAGACAAGTCGGCTGGAGGACGATGTATTGAATCTCGACGCAATTTGAGTGTCCCATCGTCATTACGAGGCCCTAAACGTTACAATTAACTATCATTTTTGCGTCGGATTCGATAATCTAAACTCACAGGAGGACGACCATAAGGTGCCCGAGGCAGCAACAGACCCTTGGAGACAAGTCGGCTGGAGGCCGATGTATTGAATCTCGACGCAATTTGAGTGTTCCATCGTCATTACAAATCCCTGAACTTTACAATTAACTATCATTTTTGCGTCTTATTCGAAAATCTAGACTCACAGGAGAACGACCATAAGGTGCCCGAGGCAGCAATATCCCCTTGGAGACAAGTCGGCTGGAGGCCGATGTATTGGATCTCGACGCAATTTGAGTGTTCCATCGGCATTAAGAGGCCCTGAACGTTACAATTAACTATCATTTTTGCGTCGGATTCGAAAATCTAGACTTACAAGAGAACGACCTCGGGCTCCATGTGGTCCGTCTCCTGTGAGTCTAGATTTTCGAATCCGACGCGAAGCTGATAGTTAATTGCAACGTTCAGGGCTTCCTAATGCCGATGGAACACTCAAATTGCGTCGGGATTCAATACATCGTCCTCCAGCCGATTTGTCTCCAAGGGGATATTGCAGTCTCGTGCACCATATGATCCTTCTCCGGTGATTCTACGTTTTCGAATCCGACGCAAAACTCATAGTTAATTGTAACGCTCAGGGCCTCCTATTGGCGATGGAACACTCAAATTGCGTCGAGAATCAATACATCGACATCTAGCCGACTTGTATCCAAGGGTCTATTGCTGCCTCGGGCACCTTATGGTCGTTCTCCTGTGAGTCTAGATTTTCGAATCCGACGCAAAAATGATAGTTAATTGTAACGTTCAGCGCCTCCTAATGCCGATGGAACACTCAAATTGCGTCGAGATGCAATACATCGGCCTCTAGCCGACTTGTCTCCAAGGGTCTATTGCACGAGACTGCAATATCCCATTGTAGACAAGTCGGCTGGAGGAAGATGTATTGACTCTCGACGCAATTTGAGTCTTCTATCGTCATTAGGAGGCCCTGAACGTTACTATTCACTATCATTTTTGCGTCGGATTCGAAAATCTAGACTCACAGTAGAAGGATCATATGGTGCCCGAGACACCAATATCCCCTTGGAGACAAATCGGCTGAATGCCGATGTATTGAATCTCGAGGCAATTTGAGTGTTCCATCGTCATTAGGAAGACCTGAACGTTACAATTAACAATCATTTTTCCGTCTGATTCGATAATCTAAACTCACAGGAGAACAACCATAAGGTGCCCGAGGCAGCAATAGACCCTTGGAGACAAGTCGGCTGGAGGTCGATGTATTGAATCTCGACGCAATTTGAGTGTTCCATCGCCAATAGGAGGCCCTGAACGTTACAATTAACTATTAGTTTTGCGTCGGATTCGAAAACGTAGAATCACCGGAGACGGACCATTTGGTGCCCGAGGCAGCGATATCCCCTTGGAGACAAGTCGGCTGGAGGCCGATGTATTGAATCTCGACGCAATTTGAGTGTTCCATCGTCATTAGGGTGACCTGAACGTTACAATTAACAATCAGTTTCGCGTCGGATTCGAAAATCTAGACTCACAGGAGAACGACCATAAGGTGCCCGAGGCAGTAATAGACCCTTGGAGACAAGTCGGCTGGAGGACGATGTATTGAATCTCGACGCAATTTGAGAGTTCCATCGTCATTAGGAGGCCCTGAACGTTACAATTAACAATCAGTTTCGCGTCGGATTCGAAAATCTAGACTCACATTAGAAGAATCATATTGTGCCCGAAACAGCAGTATCCCCTTGGAGACAAGTCGGCTTAAGGCCGATGTATTGAATCTCGACGCAATTTGAGTGTTCCATCGTCATTAGGAGGCCCTAAACGTTACAATTAACTATCATTTTTGCGTCGGATTCGATAATCTAAACTCACAGGAGAACGACCATAAGGTGCCCGAGGCAGCAACAGACCCTTGGAGACAAGTCGGCTGGAGGGCGTTGTATTGAATCTCGACGCAATTTGAGTGTCCTATCGTCATTAGGAGGCCCTAAACGTTACAATTAACTATCATTTTTGCGTCGCATTCGAAAATCTAGACTCACAGGAGAACGACCATAATGTGCCCGAGGCAGCAATAGACCCTTGGAGACAAGTCGGCTGGAGGTCGATGTATTGAATCTCGACGCAATTTGAGTGTTCCATCGCCAATAGGAGGCCCTGAACGTTACAATTAACTATGAGTTTTGCGTCGGATTCGAAAACGTAGAATCACCGGAGACGGACCATGTGGTGCCCGAGGCAGCGATATCCCCTTGGAGACAAGTCGGCTGGAGGCCGATGTATTGAATCTCGACGCAATTTGAGTGTTCCATCGTCATTAGGTCGCCCTGAACGTAATAATGAACTATCATTTTTGCGTCGGATTCGAAAATCTAGGCTTACAAGAGAACGACCATAAGGTGCCCGAGGCAGCAACAGACCCTTGGAGACAAGTCGTCTGGAGGACGATGTATTGAATCTCGACGCAATTTGAGAGTTCCAACCTCATTAGGAGGCCCTGAACGTTACAATTAACAATCAGTTTCGCGTCGGGTTCGAAAATCTAGACTCACAGGAGAAGGACCATATTGTGCCCGAAACAGCAATATCCCCTTGGAGACAAGTCGGCTTAAGGCCGATGTAATGAATCTCGACGCAATTTGAGTGTTCCATCGTCATTAGGAGGCCCTTACGTTACAATTAACTATCATTTTTGGGTCGGATTCGATAATCTAAACTCACAGGAGAACGACCATAAGGTGCCCGAGGCAGCAACAGACCCTTGGAGACAAGTCGGCTGGAGGCCGATGTATTGATTCTCGACGCAATTTGTGTGTTCCATCGTCATTACAAGGCCCTGAACGTTACAATTAACTATCATTTTAGCGTCGGATTCGAAAATCTACTCACAGGAGAAGTACATACGGTGCTCGAGACAGCAATATACCCCTTGGAGACAAATCGACTGGAGGCCGATGTATTGAATATCGACGCAATTTGAGTGTTCCATCGCCATTAGGTCGTCCTGAACGTTATAATGAACTATCACTTTTGCGTCGGATTCGAAAATCTAGACTTACAAGAGAACGACCATAAGGTACCCGAGGCAGCATTAGACCCTTGGAGGCAAGTCGGCTGGAGGACGATGTATTGGATCGCGACGCAATTTGAGTGTTCCATCGTCATTAAGAGGCCCTGAATGTTGCAATTACATATCAGTTCTTCGTCGGATTCGAAAATCTAGACTCACAGCAGACGGACCATTTGGTGCCCGAGGCAGCAATATCCCCTTGGAGACAAATCGGTTGGAGGACGATGTATTGAATCTCGACGCAATTTGAGTCTTCTATCGTCATTAGGACGCCCTGAACGTTATAATGAACTATCAGTTTTGCGTCGGATTCGAAAATCTAGACTTACAAGAGAACGACCATAAGGTGCCCGAGGCAGCATTAGACCCTTGGAGACAAGTCGGCTGGAGGCCGATGTATTGAATCTCGACGCAATTTGAGTGTTCCATCGGCATTAGGAGGCCCTGAACGTTACAGTTAACTATCATTTTAGCGTCGGATTCGAAAATCTACTAACAGGAGAAGGATCATATGGTCCACGAGACTGCAATATCCCTTTGGATACAAGTCGGCTGGAGGCCGATGTATTGAATCTCGACGCAATTTGAGTGTTCCATCGTCATTAGGAGGCCCTAAACCTTACAATTAACTATCAGTTTCGCGTCGGATTCGAAAACCTACTCACAGGAGAAATTCATACGGTGCTCGAGACAGCAATATACCCCTTGGAGACAAATCGACTGGAGGCCGATGTATTGAATATCGACGCAATTTCAGTGTTCCATCGTCATTAGGTCGCCCTGAACGTTATAATGAACTATCAGTTTTGCGTCGGATTCGAAAATCTAGACTCACAGGAGAAGGATCATATTGTGCCCGAGACAGCAATATCCCCTTGGAGACAAGTCGGCTGGAGGCCGATGTATTGAATCTCGACGCAATTTGAGTGTTCCATCGTCATTAGGAGGCCATAAACGTTACAACTAACTATCATTTTTGCGTCGGATTCGATAATGTAAACTCACAGGAGAACGACCATAAGGTGCCCGAGGCAGCAACAGACCCTTGGAGCCAAGTCGGCTGGAGGCCGATGAATTGAATCTCGACGCAATTTGAGTGTTCCATCGTCATTACAAGGCCCTGAACATTACAATTAACTATCATTTTTGATTCGGATTCGAAAATCTAGACTCACAGGAGAACGACCATAAGGTGCCCGAGGCAGCAGTAGCCCCTTGGAGACAAGTCGGCTGGAGGACGATGTATTGAATCTCGACGCAATTTGAGAGTTCCATCGTCATTAGGTCGCCCTGAACGTTATAATGAACTATCTGGTTTGCGTCGGATTAGAAAATCTAGACTTACAAGAGAACGACCATAAGGTGCCCGAGGCAACATTAGACCCTTGGAGACAAGTCGGCTGGAGGACGATGTATTGGATCTCGTCGCAATTTGAGTGTTCCATCGTCATTAGGAGGCCCTGAAAGTTACAATTAACTATCATTTTTGGGTCGGATTCGAAAATCTAGACTCACAGGAGAAGGATCATATTGTGCCCGAGACAGCAATATCCCCTTGGAGACAAGTCGGCTGGTGGCCGATGTATTGAATCTCGACGCAATTTGAGTGTTCCATCGTCATTAGGAGGCCCTGAACGTAACAATTAACTATCAGTTTCGCGTCGGATTCGAAAATCTAGACTCACAGAAGAACGACCATAAGGTGCCCGAGGCAGCAATAGACCCTTGGAGACAAGTCGGCTGGAGGACGATGTATTGAATCTCGACGCAATTTGAGAGTTCCTGAACGTTACAATTAACTATCATTTTTGCGTCGAATTCGAAAATCTAGACTTACAAGAGAACGACCATAAGGAGCCCGAGGCAGCAATATCCCCTTGGAGACAAGTCGGCTGGTGGCCGATGTATTGAATCTCGACGCAATTTGAGTGTCCCACCGCCATTAGGAGGCCCTAAACGTTACAATTAACTATCGTTTTTGCGCCGGATTCGATAATCAAAACTCACAGGAGAACGACCATAAGGTGCGCGAGGCAGCAATAGACCCTTGGAGACAAGTCGGCTGGAAACCGATGTATTGATTGTTGACGCAATTTTAGTGTACCACCGTCATTACAAGGCCCTGAACGTTACAATTAACTATCATTTTTGCGTCGGACTCGAAAATCTAGACTCACAGGAGAACGACCATAAGGTGCCCGAGGCAGCAATAGACCCTTGGAGACAAGTCGGCTGGAGGCAGGTGTATTCAATCTCGACGCAATTTGAGTGTTCCATCGTCATTAGGAGGCCATAAACGTTACAACTAACTATCATTTTTGCGTCGAATTCCATAATCTAAACTCACAGGAGAACGACCATAAGGTGCCCGAGGCAGCAACAGACCCTTGGAGCCAAGTCGGCTGGAGGCCGATGTATTGAATCTCGACGCAATTTGAGTGTTCCATCGTCATTACAAGGCCCTGATCGTTACAATTAACTATCATTTATGATTCGGATTCGAGAATCTAGACTCACAGGAGAACGACCATAAGGTGCCCGAGGCAGCAATAGCCCCTTGGTGACAAGTCGGCTGGAGGACGATGTATTGAATCTCGACGCAATTTGAGTGTTCCATCGGCATTAGGAGGCCCTAAACGTTACAATTAACTATCATTTTTGCGTCGGATTCAAAAATCTACTCACCGGAGAAGTTCATACGGTGATCGAGGCAGCAATAGACCCTTGGAGACAAGTCGGCTGGAGGCCGATGTATTGAGTCTCGACGCAATTTGAGTGCTCCATCGTCATTACAAGGCCCTGAACGTTACAATTAACTATCATATTTGCGTCGGATTCGAAAATCTAGACTCACAGGAGAACGACCATAAGGTGCCCGAGGCAGCGATATCCCCTTGGAGACAAGTCGGCTGGAGGCCGATGTATTGAATCTCGACGCAATTTGATTGTTCCATCGTCATTAGGAGGCCCTAAACCTTACAATTAACTATCAGTTTCGCTTCGGATTCGAAAATCTACTCACAGGAGAAGTTCATACGGTGCTCGAGACCGCAAAATACCCCTTAGACACAAATCGACTGGAGGCCGATGTATTGAATATCGACGCAATTTGAGTGTTCCATCGTCATTAGGTCGCCCTGAACGTTACAATTAACTATCATTTTTGCGTCGGATTCGATAATCTAAACTCACAGGAGAACGACCATAAGGTGCCAGAGGCAGCATTAGACCCTTGGAGACAAGTCGGCTGGAGGCCGATGTATTGAATCTCGACGCAATTTGAGTGTTCCATCGTCATTACAAGGCCCTGATCGTTACAATTAACTATCATTTTTGCGTCGGATTCGAAAATCTAGACTCACAGGAGAACGACCATAAGGTGCCTGAGGCAGCAATAGACCCTTGGAGACAAGTCGGCTGGAGGCCGATGTATTGAATCTCGACGCAATTTGAGTGTTCCATCGTCATTACAAGGCCCTGAACGTTACAGTTAACTATCAGTTTCGCGTCGGATTCGAAAATCTAGACTCACAGGAGAACGACCATAAGGTGCCCGAGGCAGCAATAGACCCTTGGAGACAAGTCGGCTGGAGGACGATGTATTGAATCTCGACGCAATTTGAGAGTTCCATCGTCATTAGGAGGCCCTGAACGTTACAATTAACTATCATTTTTGCGTCAGATTCGAAAATCTAGACTTACAAGAGAACGACCATAAGGTGCCCGAGGCAGCATTAGACCCTTGGAGACAAGTCTGCTGGAGGACGATGTATTGAATCTCGACGCAATTTGAGTGTCCCGTCGTCATTACGAGGCCCTAAACGTTACAATTAACTATCATTTTTGCGTCGGATTCGATAATCTAAACTCACAGGAGTACGACCATAAGGTGCCCGAGGCAGCAACAGACCCTTGGAGACAAGTCGGCTGGAGGCCGATGTATTGAATCTCGACGCAATTTTAGTGTTCCATCGTCATTACAAGGCCCTGAACTTTACAATTAACTATCATTTTTGCGTCGGATTCGAAAATCTAGACTCACAGGAGAACGACCATAAGGTGCCCGAGGCAGCAATATCCCCTTGGAGACAAGTCGGCTGGAGGCCGATGTATTGAATCTCGACGCAATTTGAGTGTTCCATCGGCATTAAGAGGCCCTGAACGTTACAATTAACTATCATTTTTGCGTCGGATTCGAAAATCTAGACTTACAAGAGAACGACCTCGGGCTCCATGTGGTCCGTCTCCTGTGAGTCTAGATTTTCGAATCCGACGCGAAGCTGATAGTTAATTGTAACGTTCAGGGCTTCCTAATGCCGATGGAACACTCAAATTGCGTCGGGATTCAATACATCGTCCTCCAGCCGATTTGTCTCCAAGAGGATATTGCAGTCTCGTGCACCATATGATCCTTCTCCGGTGATTCTACGTTTTCGAATCCGACGCAAAACTCATAGTTAATTGTAACGTTCAGGGCCTCCTATTGGCGATGGAACACTCAATTTGCGTCGAGATTCAATACATCGACCTCCAGCCGACTTGTATCCACGGGTCTATTGCTGCCTCGGGCACCTTATGGTCGTTTTCCTGTGAGTCTAGATTTTCGAATCCGACGCAAAAATGATAGATAATTGTAACGTTTAGGGCCTCCTAATGACGATGGAACACTCAAATTGCGTCGAGATTCAATACATCGTCTCCATCCGACTTGCCTCCAAGGGTCTATTGCTGCCTCGGGCACCTTATGGTCGTTCTCCTGTGAGTCTAGATTTTGGAATCCGACGCAAAACTCATAGTTAATTGTAACGCTCAGGGCCGCCTAATGACGATGGAACACTCAAATTGCGTCAAGAATCAATACATCGGTTTCCAGCCGACTTGTCTCCAAGTGTCTATTGCTGCCTCGGGCACCTTATGGTCGTTCTCCTGTGATTCTAGATTTTCGAATCCGACGCAAAAATGATAGTTAATTGTAACGTTCAGGGCCTCCTAATGACGATGGAACACTCAAATTGCGTCGAGATTCAATACATCGGCCTCCAGCGGACTTGTCTCCAAGGGGATATTGTGTCTCGGGCACCATATGATCCTTCTCCTGTTAGTAGATTTTCGAATCCGACACCAAAATGATAGTTAATTGTAACGTTCAGGGCCTCCTAATGCCGATGGAACACTCAAATTGCGTCGAGATTCAATACATCGGCCTCTAGCCGACTTGTCTCCAAGGGTCTATTGCACGAGACTGCAATATCCCCTTGTAGACAAGTCGGCTGGAGGAAGATGTATTGACTCTCGACGCAATTTGAGTCTTCTATCGTCATTAGGAGGCCCTGAACGTTACTATTCACTATCAGTTTTGCGTCGGATTCGAAAATCTAGACTCACAGTAGAAGGCTCATATGGTGCCCGAGACACCAATATCCCCTTGGAGACAAGTCGGCTGGAGGCCGATGTATTGAATCTCGACGCAATTTGAGTGTTCCATCGGCATTACAAGGCCTTGAACGTTACAATTAACTATCATTTTTGCGTCGGATTCGATAATCTAGACTCACAGGAGAACGACCATAAGGTGCCCGAGGCAGCATTAGACCCTTGGATACAAGTCGACTGGAGATCGATGTAATGACTCTCGACGCAATTTGAGTGTCCTATCGTCATTCGGAGGCCCTAAACGTTACAATTAACTATCACTTTTGCGTCGGATTCGATAATCTAAACTCACAGGAGAACGACCATAAGGTGCCCGAGGCAGCAACAGACCCTTGGAGACAAGTCGGCTGGAGGACGATGTATTGAATCTCGACGCAATTTGAGTGTTCCATCGTCATTACAAGGCACTGAACGTTACAGTTAACTATCATTATAGCGTCGGATTCGAAAATCTACTAACAGGAGAAGGATCATATGGTGCACGAGACTGCAATATACCCCTTGCAGACAAATAGACTGGAGTCCGATGTATTGAATATCGACGCAATTTGAGTGTTCCATCGTCATTAGGAGGCCCTAAACGTTACAATTAACTATCATTTTTGCGTTGGATTCGATAATCTAAACTCACAGGAGGACGACCATAAGGTGCCCGAGGCAGCAACAGACCCTTGGAGACAAGTCGGCTGGAGGCCGATGTATTGAATCTCGACGCAATTTGAGTGTTCCATCGTCATTACAAGGCCCTAAACGTTACAATTAACTATCATTTTTGCGTCGGATTCGATAATCTAACCTCGCAGGAGAACAACCATAAGGTGAACGATGCAGCAATATCCCCTTGGAGACAAGTCGGCTGGAGGTCGATGTATTGAATCTCGACTCAATTTGTGTGCTCCATCGGCATTAGGAGGCCCTGAACGTTACAATTAACTATTATTTTTGCGTCGGATTCGATAATCTAAACTCACAGGAGAACGACCATAAGGTGCCCGAGGCAGCAACAGACCCTTGGAGACAAGTCGGCTGGAGGCAGATGTATTGAATCTCGACGCAATTTGAGTGCTCCATCGTCATTTGGAGGCCCTGAACGTTACAATTAACTATCAGTTTCGCGACGGATTCATAAATCCAGACTCACAGGAGACGGACCATTTGGTGCCCGAGGCAGCAATATCCCCCTGGAGACAAATCGGCTGTATGCCGATGTATTGATTCTCGAGCCAATTTGAGTGTTCCATCGTCATTAGGAAGCCCTGAACGTTACAATTAACAATCAGTTTCGCGTCGGATTCGAAAATCTAGACACACATCAGAGCGAACATAAGAGGCCGGAGGCAGTAATATCCCCATGGAGACAAGTCGGCTGGAGGACGATGTATTGAATCTCGACGCAATTTGAGTGTCCCATCGTCATTAGGAGGCCCTAAACGTTACAATTAACTATCCTTTTTGCGTCGGATTCGATAATCTAAACTCACAGGAGAACGACCATAAGGTGCCCGAGGCAGCAACAGACCCTTGGAGACAAGTCGGCTGGAGGCCGATGTATTGAATCTCGACGCAATTTGAGTGTTCCATCGTCATTAGGAGGCCCTGAATGTTACAATTAACTATCATTTTTGCGTCGGATTCGATAATCTAAACTCACAGGAGAACGACCATAATGTGCCCGAGGCAGCAAAAGACCCTTGGAGACAAGTCGGCTGGAGCCCGATGTATTGAATCTCGACGCAAATTGAGTGTTCCATCGTCATTAGGAGGCCCTGAACGTTACAATTAACAATCATTTTAGCGTCGGATTCGAAAATCGACTCACAGGAGAACGACCATAAGGTGCCCGAGGCAGCAATATACCCTTGGAGACAAGTCGGCTGGAGGCCGATGTATTGAATCTCGACGCAATTTGAGTGTTCCATCGACATTAGGAGGCCCTGAACGTTATAATTAACAATCATTTTAGCGTCGGATTCGATAATCTAGACTCACAGGAGAACGACCATAAGGTGCCCGAGGCAGCATTAGACCCTTGGATACAAGTCGACTGGAGATCGATGTAATGACTCTCGACGCAATTTGAGTGTCCTATCGTCATTAGGAGGCCCTGAACGTTACTATTCACTATCAGTTTTGCGTCGGGTCCGAAAATCTAGACTCACAGTAGAAGGCTCATATGGTGCCCGAGACACCAATATCCCCTTGGAGACAAGTCGGCTGGAGGCCGATGTATTGAATCTCGACGCAATTTGAGTGTTCCATCGGCATTACAAGGCCTTGAACGTTACAATTAACTATCATTTTTGCGTCGGATTCGATAATCTAGACTCACAGGAGAACGACCATAAGGTGCCCGAGGCAGCGTTAGACCCTTGGATACAAGTCGACTGGAGATCGATGTAATGACTCTCGACGCAATTTGAGTGTCCTATCGTCATTAGGAGGCCCTAAACGTTACAATTAACTATCACTTTTGCGTCGGATTCGATAATCTAAACTCACAGGAGAACGACCATAAGGTGCCCGAGGCAGCAACAGACCCTTGGAGACAAGTCGGCTGGAGGACGATGTATTGAATCTCGACGCAATTTGAGTGTTCCATCGTCATTACAAGGCACTGAACGTTACAGTTAACTATCATTATAGCGTCGGATTCGAAAATCTACTAACAGGAGAAGGATCATATGGTGCACGAGACTGCAATATACCCCTTGCAGACAAATAGACTGGAGTCCGATGTATTGAATATCGACGCAATTTGAGTGTTCCATCGTCATTAGGAGGCCCTAAACGTTACAATTAACTATCATTTTTGCGTTGGATTCGATAATCTAAACTCACAGGAGGACGACCATAAGGTGCCCGAGGCAGCAACAGACCCTTGGAGACAAGTCGGCTGGAGGCCGATGTATTGAATCTCGACGCAATTTGAGTGTTCCATCGTCATTACAAGGCCCTAAACGTTACAATTAACTATCATTTTTGCGTCGGATTCGATAATCTAAACTCACAGGAGAACGACCATAAGGTGCCCGAGGCAGCAACAGACCCTTGGAGACAAGTCGGCTGGAGGACGATGTATTGAATCTCGACGCAATGTGAGTGCTCCATCGTCATTTGGAGGCCCTGAACGTTACAATTAACTATCAGTTTCGCGTCGGATTCAAAAATCCAGACTCACAGGAGACGGACCATTTGGTGCCCGAGGCAGCAATATCCCCTTGGAGACAAATCGGCTGAATGCCGATGTATTGAATCTCGAGGCAATTTGAGTGTTACATCGTCATTAGGAAGACCTGAACGTTACAATTAACAATCATTTTTGCGTCTGATTCGATAATCTAAACTCACAGGAGAACGACCATAAGGTGCCCAAGGCAGCAATAGACTCTTGGAGACAAGTCGGCTGGAGGCCGATGTATTGAATCTCGACGCAATTTGAGTGTTCCATCGGCATTAGGAAGCCCTGAACGTTACAATTAACTATCATTTTTGCGTCGGATTCGAAAATCTACTAACAGGAGAAGGATCATATGGTGCCCGAGGCAGCAATATCCCCTTGGAGACAAGTCCGCTGGAGGCCGATGTATTGAATCTCGACGCAATTTGAGTGTTCCATCGTCATTAGGAGGCCCTAAACCTTACAATTAACTATCAGTTTCGCATCGGATTCGAAAATCTACTCACAGGAGAAGTTCATACGGTGCTCGAGACCGCAATATACCCCTTGGAGACAAATCGACTGGAGGCCGATGTATTGAATATCGACGCAATTTGAGTGTTCCATCGTCATTAGGTCGCCCTGAACGTTACAATTAACTATCATTTTTGCGTCGGATTCGAAAATCTAGACTCACAGGAGAACGACCATAAGGTGCCTGAGGCAGCAATAGACCCTTGGAGACAAGTCGGCTGGTGGTCGATGTATTGAATCTCGACGCAATTTGAGTGTTCCATCGTCATTAGGAGGCCCTGAACGTTACAGTTAACTATCAGTTTCGCGTCGGATTCGAAAACCTAGACTCACAGGGGAACGACCATAAGGTGCCCGAGGCAGCAATAGACCCTTCGAAACAAGTCGGCTGGAGGTCGATGTATTGAATCTCGACGCAATTTGAGTGCTCCATCGTCATTTGGAGGCCCTGAACGTTACAATTAACTATCAGTTTCGCGACGGATTCATAAATCCAGACTCACAGGAGACGGACCATTTGGTGCCCGAGGCAGCAATATCCCCCTGGAGACAAATCGGCTGTATGCCGATGTATTGATTCTCGAGCCAATTTGAGTGTTCCATCGTCATTAGGAAGCCCTGAACGTTACAATTAACAATCAGTTTCGCGTCGGATTCGAAAATCTAGACACACATCAGAGCGAACATAAGAGGCCGGAGGCAGTAATATCCCCATGGAGACAAGTCGGCTGGAGGACGATGTATTGAATCTCGACGCAATTTGAGTGTCCCATCGTCATTAGGAGGCCCTAAACGTTACAATTAACTATCCTTTTTGCGTCGGATTCGATAATCTAAACTCACAGGAGAACGACCATAAGGTGCCCGAGGCAGCAACAGACCCTTGGAGACAAGTCGGCTGGAGGCCGATGTATTGAATCTCGACGCAATTTGAGTGTTCCATCGTCATTAGGAGGCCCTGAATGTTACAATTAACTATCATTTTTGCGTCGGATTCGATAATCTAAACTCACAGGAGAACGACCATAATGTGCCCGAGGCAGCAAAAGACCCTTGGAGACAAGTCGGCTGGAGCCCGATGTATTGAATCTCGACGCAAATTGAGTGTTCCATCGTCATTAGGAGGCCCTGAACGTTACAATTAACAATCATTTTAGCGTCGGATTCGAAAATCGACTCACAGGAGAACGACCATAAGGTGCCCGAGGCAGCAATATACCCTTGGAGACAAGTCGGCTGGAGGCCGATGTATTGAATCTCGACGCAATTTGAGTGTTCCATCGTCATTAGGAGGCCCTGAACGTTATAATTAACAATCATTTTAGCGTCGGATTCGATAATCTAGACTCACAGGAGAACGACCATAAGGTGCCCGAGGCAGCATTAGACCCTTGGATACAAGTCGACTGGAGATCGATGTAATGACTCTCGACGCAATTTGAGTGTCCTATCGTCATTAGGAGGCCCTGAACGTTACTATTCACTATCAGTTTTGCGTCGGATTCGAAAATCTAGACTCACAGTAGAAGGCTCATATGGTGCCCGAGACACCAATATCCCCTTGGAGACAAGTCGTCTGGAGGCCGATGTATTGAATCTCGACGCAATTTGAGTGTTCCATCGGCATTACAAGGCCTTGAACGTTACAATTAACTATCATTTTTGCGTCGGATTCGATAATCTAGACTCACAGGAGAACGACCATAAGGTGCCCGAGGCAGCATTAGACCCTTGGATACAAGTCGACTGGAGATCGATGTAATGACTCTCGACGCAATTTGAGTGTCCTATCGTCATTAGGAGGCCCTAAACGTTACAATTAACTATCACTTTTGCGTCGGATTCGATAATCTAAACTCACAGGAGAACGACCATAAGGTGCCCGAGGCAGCAACAGACCCTTGGAGACAAGTCGGCTGGAGGACGATGTATTGAATCTCGACGCAATTTGAGTGTTCCATCGTCATTACAAGGCACTGAACGTTACAGTTAACTATCATTATAGCGTCGGATTCGAAAATCTACTAACAGGAGAAGGATCATATGGTGCACGAGACTGCAATATACCCCTTGCAGACAAATAGACTGGAGTCCGATGTATTGAATATCGACGCAATTTGAGTGTTCCATCGTCATTAGGAGGCCCTAAACGTTACAATTAACTATCATTTTTGCGTTGGATTCGATAATCTAAACTCACAGGAGGACGACCATAAGGTGCCCGAGGCAGCAACAGACCCTTGGAGACAAGTCGGCTGGAGGCCGATGTATTGAATCTCGACGCAATTTGAGTGTTCCATCGTCATTACAAGGCCCTAAACGTTACAATTAACTATCATTTTTGCGTCGGATTCGATAATCTAAACTCACAGGAGAACGACCATAAGGTGCCCGAGGCAGCAACAGACCCTTGGAGACAAGTCGGCTGGAGGACGATGTATTGAATCTCGACGCAATGTGAGTGCTCCATCGTCATTTGGAGGCCCTGAACGTTACAATTAACTATCAGTTTCGCGTCGGATTCAAAAATCCAGACTCACAGGAGACGGACCATTTGGTGCCCGAGGCAGCAATATCCCCTTGGAGACAAATCGGCTGAATGCCGATGTATTGAATCTCGAGGCAATTTGAGTGTTCCATCGTCATTAGGAAGACCTGAACGTTACAATTAACAATCATTTTTGCGTCTGATTCGATAATCTAAACTCACAGGAGAACGACCATAAGGTGCCCAAGGCAGCAATAGACTCTTGGAGACAAGTCGGCTGGAGGCCGATGTATTGAATCTCGACGCAATTTGAGTGTTCCATCGGCATTAGGAAGCCCTGAACGTTACAATTAACTATCATTTTTGCGTCGGATTCGAAAATCTACTAACAGGAGAAGGATCATATGGTGCCCGAGGCAGCAATATCCCCTTGGAGACAAGTCCGCTGGAGGCCGATGTATTGAATCTCGACGCAATTTGAGTGTTCCATCGTCATTAGGAGGCCCTGATCGTTACAGTTAACTATCATTTTTGCGTCGGATTCGAAAATCTAGACTCACAGGAGAACGACCATAAGGTGCCCAGGCAGCAATAGACCCTTGGAGACAAGTCGGCAGGAAACCGATGTATTGATTCTTGACGCAATGTGAGTGCTCCATCGTCATTTGGAGGCCCTGAACGTTACAATTAACTATCAGTTTCGCGTCGGATTCAAAAATCCAGACTCACAGGAGACGGACCATTTGGTGCCCGAGGCAGCAATATCCCCTTGGAGACAAATCGGCTGAATGCCGATGTATTGAATCTCGAGGCAATTTGAGTGTTCCATCGTCATTAGGAAGACCTGAACGTTACAATTAACAATCATTTTTGCGTCTGATTCGATAATCTAAACTCACAGGAGAACGACCATAAGGTGCCCAAGGCAGCAATAGACTCTTGGAGACAAGTCGGCTGGAGGCCGATGTATTGAATCTCGACGCAATTTGAGTGTTCCATCGGCATTAGGAAGCCCTGAACGTTACAATTAACTATCATTTTTGCGTCGGATTCGAAAATCTACTAACAGGAGAAGGATCATATGGTGCCCGAGGCAGCAATATCCCCTTGGAGACAAGTCCGCTGGAGGCCGATGTATTGAATCTCGACGCAATTTGAGTGTTCCATCGTCATTAGGAGGCCCTGATCGTTACAGTTAACTATCATTTTTGCGTCGGATTCGAAAATCTAGACTCACAGGAGAACGACCATAAGGTGCCCGAGTCAGCAATAGACCCTTGGAGACAAGTCTGCTGGAGGACGATGTATTGAATCTCGACGCAATTTGAGAGTTCCATCGTCATTAGGAAGCCCTGAACGTTACAATTAACAATCAGTTTCGCTTCGGATTCGAAAATCTAGACTCACATGAGAGCGAACATAAGAGGCCGGAGGCAGTAATATCCCCATGGAGACAAGTCGGCTAGAGGACGATGTATTGAATCTCGACGCAATTTGAGTGTCCCATCGTCATTAGGAGGCCCTAAACGTTACAATTAACTATCATTTTTGCGTCGGATTCGATAATCTAAACACACAGGATCACGACCATAAGGTGCCCGAGTCAGCAATAGCCCCTTGGAGACAAGTCGGCTGGAGGCCGATGTATTGAATCTCGACGCAATTTGAGTGTTCCATCGGCATTAGGAGGCCCTGAACGTTACAGTTATCTATCATTTTAGCGTCGGACTCGAAAATCTACTAACAGGAGAAGGATCATATGGTGCACGAGACTGCAATATCCCCTTGGATACAAGTCGGCTGGACACCGATGTATTGAATCTCGACGCAATTTGAGTGTTCCATCGTCATTAGGAGGCCCTAAACCTTACAATTAACTATCAGTTTCGCATCGGATTCGAAAATCTACTCACAGGAGAAGTTCATACGGTGCTCGAGACCGCAATATACCCCTTGGAGACAAATCGACTGGAGGCCGATGTATTGAATATCGACGCAATTTGAGTGTTCCATCGTCATTAGGTCGCCCTGAACGTTACAATTAACTATCATTTTTGCGTCGGATTCGAAAATCTAGACTCACAGGAGAACGACCATAAGGTGCCTGAGGCAGCAATAGACCCTTGGAGACAAGTCGGCTGGTGGTCGATGTATTGAATCTCGACGCAATTTGAGTGTTCCATCGTCATTAGGAGGCCCTGAACGTTACAGTTAACTATCAGTTTCGCGTCGGATTCGAAAACCTAGACTCACAGGGGAACGACCATAAGGTGCCCGAGGCAGCAATAGACCCTTCGAAACAAGTCGGCTGGAGGTCGATGTATTGAATCTCGACGCAATTTGAGGGTTCCATCGTCATTAGGAGGCCCTGAACGTTACAATTAACTATCATTTTTGCGTCGGATTCGAAAATCTAGACTCACAGGAGAAGGATCATATTGTGCCCGAGACTGCAATATCCCCTTGGATACAAGTCGACTGGAGGTCGATGTATTGACTCTCGACGCAATTTGAGTGTTCCATCGTCTTTAGGAGTCCCTGAACGTTACAATTAACTATCATTTATGCGTCGGATTCGAAAATCTAGGCTCACAGGAGAACGACCATAAGGTGCCCGAGGCAGCAATATCCCCTTGGAGACAAATCGGCTGGAGGACGATGTATTGAATCTCCACGCAATTTGAGTCTTCTATCGTCATTAGTTCGCCCTGAACGTTATAACGAACTATCATTTTTGCGTCGGATTCGAAAATCTAGACTTACAAGAGAACGACCGTTAGGTGCCCGAGGCAGCAATAGACCCTTGGAGACAAGTCGGCTGGAGGCTGATGTATTGAATCTCGACGCAATTTGAGTGTTCCATCGGCATTAGGAGGCCGTGAATGTTACAATTAACTATCAGTTTCGCGTCGGATTCGAAAATCTAGACTCACAGGAGACGGACCACATGGAGCCCGAGGCAGCAATATCCCCTTGTAGACAAGTCGGCTGGAGGAAGATGTATTGACTCTCGACGCAATTTGAGTGTTCCATCGTCATTAAGAGGCCCTGAGCATTACATTTAACTATCATTTTTGCGTCGGATTCGATAATCTAAACTCACAGGAGAACGACCATAAGGTGCCCGAGGCAGCAATAGACCCTTGGAGACAAGTCGGCACGAGGCCGATGTATTGAATCTCGACGCAATTTGAGAGTTCTATCGTCATCAGGAGGCGCTGAACGTTACTATTCACTATAATTTTTGCGTCGGATTCGAAAATCTAGACTTACAAGAGAACGACCATAAGGTGCCCGAGGCAGCATTAGACCCTTGGAGACAAGTTGGCTGGAGGACGATGTATTGAATCTCGACGCAATTTGGGTGTCCCATCGTCATTAGGAGGCCCTAAACGTTTCAATTAACTATCATCTTTGCGTCGGATTCGATAATCTAAACTCACATGAGAGCGAACATAAGGTGCCCGAGACAGCAACAGACCCTTGGAGACAAGTCGGCTGGAGGTCGATGTATTGGATCGCGACCCAATTTGAGTGTTCCATCGTCATTAGGAGGCCCTGAGTGTTACAATTAACTATCATTTTTGCGTCGGATTCGATAATCTAAACTCACAGGAGAACGACCATAAGGTGCCCGAGGCAGCAATAGACCCTTGGAGACAAGTCGGCTGGAGGACGATGTATTGAATCTCGACGCAATTTGAGTGTCCCATCGTCATTAGGAGGCCCTAAACGTTACAATTAACAATCAGTTTCGCGTCGGATTCGAAAATCTCGACTCACATGAGAGCGAACATAAGAGGCCGGAGGCAGTAATATCCCCATGGAGACAAGTCGGCTGGAGGACGATGTATTGAATCTCGACGCAATTTGAGTGTCCCATCGTCATTAGGAGGCCCTAAACGTTACAATTAACTATCATTTTTGCGTCGGATTCGATAATCTAAACTCACAGGAGAACGACCACAAGGTGCCCGAGGCAGCAACAGACCCTTGGAGCCAAGTCGGCTGGAGGCCGATGTATTGAATCTCGACGCAATTTGAGTGTTCCATCGTCATTACAAGGCCCTGAACGTTACAACTAACTATCATTTTTGCGTCGGATTCGAAAATCTAGACTCACAGGAGAACGACCATAAGGTGCCCGAGGCAGCAATAGACCCTTGGAGACAAGTCGGCTGGAGGCCGATGTATTGAATCTCGACGCGATTTGAGTGTTCCATCGGCATTAGGAGGCCCTGAACGTTGCAATTAACTATCATTTTTGCGTCGGATTCGAAAATCTAGACTTACAAGAGAACGACCATATGGTGCCCGAGGCAGCAATAGACCCTTGGAGACAAGTCGGCTGGAGGCCGGTGTATTGATTGTTGACGCAATTTGAGTGTTCCATCGTCATTAGGAGGCAATGAACGTTACAATTTACAATCATTTTAGCGTCGGATTCGAAAATCTACTCACAGGAGAAGTTCATACGGTGCTCGAGACACCAATATCCCCTTGGAGACAAGTCCGCTGGAGGCCGATGTATTGAATCTCGACGCAATTTGAGTGTTCCATCGTCATTAGGAGGCCCTGAACGTTACAATTAACTATCAGTTTCGCGTCGGATTCGAAAATCTAGACTCACATGAGAGCGAACATAAGAGGCCGGAGGCAGTAATATCCCCATGGAGACAAGTCGGCTGGAGGACGATGTATTGAATCTCGACGCAATTTGAGTGTCCCATCGTCATTAGGAGGCCCTAAACGTTACAATTAACTAACATTTTTGCGTCGGATTCGAAAATCTAGACTCACAGGAGAACGACCATAGGGTGCCCGAGGCAGCATTAGACCCTTGGATACAAGTCGACTGGAGATCGATGTATTGACTCTCGACGCAATTTGAGTGTCCTATCGCCATTAGGAGGCCCTAAACGTTACAATTAACTATCATTTTTGCGTCGGATTCGATAATCTAAACTCACAGGAGAACGACCATAAGGTGCCCGAGCAGCAACAGACCCTTGGAAACAAGTCGGCTGGAGGACGATGTATTGAATCTCGACGCAATTTGAGTGTTCCATCGTCATTACAAGGCACTGAACGTTACAGTTAACTATCATTTTAGCGTCGGATTCGAAAATCTAGACTCACAGGAGAACGACCATAAGGTGCCCGAGGCAGCAATATCCCCTTTGAGACAAGTCGGCTGGAGGTCGATGTATTGAATCTCGACTCAATTTGAGTGTTCCATCGTCATTAGGTGGCCCTGAACGTTACAATTAACAATCAGTTTTGCGTCGGGTTCGAAAATCTAGACTCA
>NW_025726660.1:5000-7500 GCF_021461395.2 Schistocerca americana
TATGTTGCGCCTTAACCTAACCTATGTTGCGCCTTAACCTAACCTATGTTGCGCCTTAACCTAACCTATGTTGCGCCTTAACCTAACCTATGTTGCGCCTTAACCTAACCTATGTTGCGCCTTAACCTAACCTATGTTGCGCCGTAACCTAACCTATGTTGCGCCGTAACCTAACCTATGTTGCGCCATAACCTAACCTATGTTGCGCCTTAACCTAACCTATGTTGCGCCTTAACCTAACCTATGTTGCGCCTTAACCTAACCTATGTTGCGCCGTAACCTAACCTATGTTGCGCCTTAACCTAACCTATGTTGCGCCTTAACCTAACCTATGTTGCGCCTTAACCTAACCTATGTTGCGCCTTAACCTAACCTATGTTGCGCCTTAACCTAACCTATGTTGCGCCTTAACCTAACCTATGTTGCGCCTTAACCTAACCTATGTTGCGCCTTAACCTAACCTATGTTGCGCCTTAACCTAACCTATGTTGCGCCGTAACCTAACCTATGTTGCGCCTTAACCTAACCTATGTTGCGCCTTAACCTAACCTATGTTGCGCCGTAACCTAACCTATGTTGCGCCTTAACCTAACCTATGTTGCGCCTTAACCTAACCTATGTTGCGCCTTAACCTAACCTATGTTGCGCCTTAACCTAACCTATGTTGCGCCTTAACCTAACCTATGTTGCGCCTTAACCCAACACACGTTGGGCCTTAACCCAACACACGTTGGGCCTTAACCCAACACACGTTGGGCCTTAACCCAACACACGTTGGGCCTTAACCCAACACACGTTGGGCCTTAACCCAACACACGTTGGGCCTTAACCCAACACACGTTGGGCCTTAACCCAACACACGTTGGGCCTTAACCCAACACACGTTGGGCCTTAACCCAACACACGTTGGGCCTTAACCCAACACACGTTGGGCCTTAACCCAACACACGTTGGGCCTTAACCCAACACACGTTGGGCCTTAACCCAACACACGTTGGGCCTTAACCCAACACACGTTGGGCCTTAACCCAACACACGTTGGGCCTTAACCCAACACACGTTGGGCCTTAACCCAACACACGTTGGGCCTTAACCCAACACACGTTGGGCCTTAACCTGCTCTGTAATTGTCATACGACGCGTTAAATTAGTGTAGTGTTGCCTAACTGCAACCCCCGCAATATAGTTTGCTACTCGCACTGCCCGGTCCCCAGAGTATCGCTTCATGTTAAACACCTTGCAGCTATACACTGTAATGCGGATGGCGGCAGGACGTACATGCTCAATGCCCTTCGCAGTTGTTCATTGGCATTCGCATGGCGAAGCACAGCCTACGTTGTGGTACGGCTTGTGGCAACTGTCCGCTGATGTTGTACGTCCAAATCACACACTGTACCGCACATTGGTCCTCATGTACTGAATGATACATCGTGGTACATGTGTGACCGTACCACGACTGCGCCAACAACGGCGAACCATACGGTCCAAATATTGTGCACTCAGCTACGTGTCGTCTCCCTATAAGAGCTGGATTGCAGTATGGTATGCCGTGGATGGCGATCAGCATGAGCCGTCTGTTGATGTAGTGGCGCGTGTTGTCAGACGTAGTCGTCTCTTCTCACACACCGTGATAGCATGGTGCACTGCGTTCCACATCTGCGACATGCGACAGAGGCCGGTTGACAGTCGTTCGCGCAATGGACATCGCATACGTACGGGGGCCACCTTCCACGTGTTCGCGAAGCGTGCACATGTTGTTGCGTGTATGTGGGCAGACATAGTGTGTCGTGACACCTGACACAGGCATGCAACAATCGTTGAATTTGCAAATGGCGATGGACGTCTACGTTTGCTGGTGACGTTACGCAAATGAAGAACTGGTAAACCGTTGTGGTGCGGTTGTTCTCGCTAGAGGTGAATCAGTGATGGCGACGATCGGTTGAGCTACCAACCGGTTGTTTCAGCGATACCCACCATGCCCACGAACGTGAATGGCATGTGGGTGTGAAGCGATACGCGGCGGTGGCTGGGTGGGACCGTCCCCGGCCGGTGAGGGGGGGCCTTCCGGCGTGCTGGCCGCGCGGTGCGTGGGCGCACGCGCTACAGCCGGCTGGTGGGGGCGGCCAGTGGCAGGCGCGCCGGCCGACGGAGGCGGCAGGCGGCGCAGCTGCGCGCCGGCGCACCCTGCACGCGGCGCCGTGCGGCCAAAGTAGGTCCTCGCGGGCCCGGTGCGAAGCGCGGTGGACATCTGCAGTGTGCTGGTCCGATTGAGGACTGTGTGCGCTGAGGATGCGCCGCCGCCCGGCGCTCGGCGCCGCGACGCCGTCTGCTGCTCGGTCGCCTCTGCGGTTCTCGCAGGTGGATTGTATCGCAGCTGTGCGGACGTGTTGGCGCGTGCGCTGTGCTGGGAGAGTTCGCTTCGGCACCCAAGTGGGGCTTTTGTCCTTCTGTGGCGCTGGCGTTGGAGCTGCCGGCCACCGTAGGTGGCGCGTGTTGTCTC
>NW_025726660.1:17500-27500 GCF_021461395.2 Schistocerca americana
CTTAACCTAACCCATATTGTACCTTAACCTAACCCATATTGTACCTTAACCTAACCCATATTGTACCTTAACCTAACCCATATTGTACCTTAACCTAACCCATATTGTACCTTAACCTAACCCATATTGTACCTTAACCTAACCCATATTGTACCTTAACCTAACCCATATTGTACCTTAACCTAACCCATATTGTACCTTAACCTAACCCATGTTGCGCCTTAACCTAACCCATGTTGCGCCTTAACCTAACCCATGTTGCGCCTTAACCTAACCCATGTTGCGCCTTAACCTAACCCATGTTGCGCCTTAACCTAACCCATGTTGCGCCTTAACCTAACCCATGTTGCGCCTTAACCTAACCCATGTTGCGCCTTAACCTAACCCATGTTGCGCCTTAACCTAACCCATGTTGCGCCTTAACCTAACCCATGTTGCGCCTTAACCTAACCCATGTTGCGCCTTAACCTAACCTATGTTGCGCCTTAACCTAACCTATGTTGCGCCTTAACCTAACCTATGTTGCGCCTTAACCTAACCTATGTTGCGCCTTAACCTAACCTATGTTGCGCCTTAACCTAACCTATGTTGCGCCTTAACCTAACCTATGTTGCGCCTTAACCTAACCTATGTTGCGCCGTAACCTAACCTATGTTGCGCCGTAACCTAACCTATGTTGCGCCGTAACCTAACCTATGTTGCGCCTTAACCTAACCTATGTTGCGCCTTAACCTAACCTATGTTGCGCCTTAACCTAACCTATGTTGCGCCGTAACCTAACCTATGTTGCGCCTTAACCTAACCTATGTTGCGCCTTAACCTAACCTATGTTGCGCCTTAACCTAACCTATGTTGCGCCTTAACCTAACCTATGTTGCGCCTTAACCTAACCTATGTTGCGCCTTAACCTAACCTATGTTGCGCCTTAACCTAACCTATGTTGCGCCTTAACCTAACCTATGTTGCGCCTTAACCTAACCTATGTTGCGCCGTAACCTAACCTATGTTGCGCCTTAACCTAACCTATGTTGCGCCTTAACCTAACCTATGTTGCGCCGTAACCTAACCTATGTTGCGCCTTAACCTAACCTATGTTGCGCCTTAACCTAACCTATGTTGCGCCTTAACCTAACCTATGTTGCGCCTTAACCTAACCTATGTTGCGCCTTAACCTAACCTATGTTGCGCCTTAACCCAACACACGTTGGGCCTTAACCCAACACACGTTGGGCCTTAACCCAACACACGTTGGGCCTTAACCCAACACACGTTGGGCCTTAACCCAACACACGTTGGGCCTTAACCCAACACACGTTGGGCCTTAACCCAACACACGTTGGGCCTTAACCCAACACACGTTGGGCCTTAACCCAACACACGTTGGGCCTTAACCCAACACACGTTGGGCCTTAACCCAACACACGTTGGGCCTTAACCCAACACACGTTGGGCCTTAACCCAACACACGTTGGGCCTTAACCCAACACACGTTGGGCCTTAACCCAACACACGTTGGGCCTTAACCCAACACACGTTGGGCCTTAACCCAACACACGTTGGGCCTTAACCCAACACACGTTGGGCCTTAACCCAACACACGTTGGGCCTTAACCCAACACACGTTGGGCCTTAACCCAACACACGTTGGGCCTTAACCTGCTCTGTAATTGTCATACGACGCGTTAAATTAGTGTAGTGTTGCCTAACTGCAACCCCCGCAATATAGTTTGCTACTCGCACTGCCCGGTCCCCAGAGTATCGCTTCATGTTAAACACCTTGCAGCTATACACTGTAATGCGGATGGCGGCAGGACGTACATGCTCAATGCCCTTCGCAGTTGTTCATTGGCATTCGCATGGCGAAGCACAGCCTACGTTGTGGTACGGCTTGTGGCAACTGTCCGCTGATGTTGTACGTCCAAATCACACACTGTACCGCACATTGGTCCTCATGTACTGAATGATACATCGTGGTACATGTGTGACCGTACCACGACTGCGCCAACAACGGCGAACCATACGGTCCAAATATTGTGCACTCAGCTACGTGTCGTCTCCCTATAAGAGCTGGATTGCAGTATGGTATGCCGTGGATGGCGATCAGCATGAGCCGTCTGTTGATGTAGTGGCGCGTGTTGTCAGACGTAGTCGTCTCTTCTCACACACCGTGATAGCATGGTGCACTGCGTTCCACATCTGCGACATGCGACAGAGGCCGGTTGACAGTCGTTCGCGCAATGGACATCGCATACGTACGGGGGCCACCTTCCACGTGTTCGCGAAGCGTGCACATGTTGTTGCGTGTATGTGGGCAGACATAGTGTGTCGTGACACCTGACACAGGCATGCAACAATCGTTGAATTTGCAAATGGCGATGGACGTCTACGTTTGCTGGTGACGTTACGCAAATGAAGAACTGGTAAACCGTTGTGGTGCGGTTGTTCTCGCTAGAGGTGAATCAGTGATGGCGACGATCGGTTGAGCTACCAACCGGTTGTTTCAGCGATACCCACCATGCCCACGAACGTGAATGGCATGTGGGTGTGAAGCGATACGCGGCGGTGGCTGGGTGGGACCGTCCCCGGCCGGTGAGGGGGGGCCTTCCGGCGTGCTGGCCGCGCGGTGCGTGGGCGCACGCGCTACAGCCGGCTGGTGGGGGCGGCCAGTGGCAGGCGCGCCGGCCGACGGAGGCGGCAGGCGGCGCAGCTGCGCGCCGGCGCACCCTGCACGCGGCGCCGTGCGGCCAAAGTAGGTCCTCGCGGGCCCGGTGCGAAGCGCGGTGGACATCTGCAGTGTGCTGGTCCGATTGAGGACTGTGTGCGCTGAGGATGCGCCGCCGCCCGGCGCTCGGCGCCGCGACGCCGTCTGCTGCTCGGTCGCCTCTGCGGTTCTCGCAGGTGGATTGTATCGCAGCTGTGCGGACGTGTTGGCGCGTGCGCTGTGCTGGGAGAGTTCGCTTCGGCACCCAAGTGGGGCTTTTGTCCTTCTGTGGCGCTGGCGTTGGAGCTGCCGGCCACCGTAGGTGGCGCGTGTTGTCTCCCGCCGGCAATGCCACGACAGCACGCTCCCGGGCCTCTGTCGGCAGCGGCAAGCTCAGTTGGGAGCACGGGTGGTCGCACCTAAAGCGTCTACTCGCCAAACTCCGGGCGATTGCGCCTCTCTCGAACCCGACCAAGTACTTAGGACGGCGCTGCGCGCCGCCGGGACCTGAGAGGGTTTCGAGGTGTATTGTGCAGGGGAGCTCAGCCTCCTCCTGTTTGCAGAATAATTGAGCGGACGCTTGCGTGTTCGCGCGGGCCCCCGGGACACACTCCCGGGCGGCCGGCTGCTCAGCTCTAGTTGACGCAGCTCCCTGGTTGATCCTGCCAGTAGTCATATGCTTGTCTCAAAGATTAAGCCATGCATGTCTCAGTACAAGCCGCATTAAGGTGAAACCGCGAATGGCTCATTAAATCAGTTATGGTTCCTTAGATCGTACCCACGTTACTTGGATAACTGTGGTAATTCTAGAGCTAATACATGCAAACAGAGTCCCGACCAGAGATGGAAGGGACGCTTTTATTAGATCAAAACCAATCGGTCGGCTCGTCCGGTCCGTTTGCCTTGGTGACTCTGAATAACTTTGGGCTGATCGCACGGTCCTCGTACCGGCGACGCATCTTTCAAATGTCTGCCTTATCAACTGTCGATGGTAGGTTCTGCGCCTACCATGGTTGTAACGGGTAACGGGGAATCAGGGTTCGATTCCGGAGAGGGAGCCTGAGAAACGGCTACCACATCCAAGGAAGGCAGCAGGCGCGCAAATTACCCACTCCCGGCACGGGGAGGTAGTGACGAAAAATAACGATACGGGACTCATCCGAGGCCCCGTAATCGGAATGAGTACACTTTAAATCCTTTAACGAGTATCTATTGGAGGGCAAGTCTGGTGCCAGCAGCCGCGGTAATTCCAGCTCCAATAGCGTATATTAAAGTTGTTGCGGTTAAAAAGCTCGTAGTTGGATTTGTGTCCCACGCTGTTGGTTCACCGCCCGTCGGTGTTTAACTGGCATGTATCGTGGGACGTCCTGCCGGTGGGGCGAGCTGAAGGCGTGCGACGCGCCTCGTGCGTGCTCGTGCGTCCCGAGGCGGACCCCGTTGCAATCCTACCAGGGTGCTCTTGAGTGAGTGTCTCGGTGGGCCGGCACGTTTACTTTGAACAAATTAGAGTGCTTAAAGCAGGCAAGCCCGCCTGAATACTGTGTGCATGGAATAATGGAATAGGACCTCGGTTCTATTTTGTTGGTTTTCGGAACCCGAGGTAATGATTAATAGGGACAGGCGGGGGCATTCGTATTGCGACGTTAGAGGTGAAATTCTTGGATCGTCGCAAGACGAACAGAAGCGAAAGCATTTGCCAAGTATGTTTTCATTAATCAAGAACGAAAGTTAGAGGTTCGAAGGCGATCAGATACCGCCCTAGTTCTAACCATAAACGATGCCAGCCAGCGATCCGCCGCAGTTCCTCCGATGACTCGGCGGGCAGCCTCCGGGAAACCAAAGCTTTTGGGTTCCGGGGGAAGTATGGTTGCAAAGCTGAAACTTAAAGGAATTGACGGAAGGGCACCACCAGGAGTGGAGCCTGCGGCTTAATTTGACTCAACACGGGAAACCTCACCAGGCCCGGACACCGGAAGGATTGACAGATTGATAGCTCTTTCTTGATTCGGTGGGTGGTGGTGCATGGCCGTTCTTAGTTGGTGGAGCGATTTGTCTGGTTAATTCCGATAACGAACGAGACTCTAGCCTGCTAACTAGTCGCGTGACATCCTTCGTGCTGTCAGCGATTACTTTTCTTCTTAGAGGGACAGGCGGCTTCTAGCCGCACGAGATTGAGCAATAACAGGTCTGTGATGCCCTTAGATGTTCTGGGCCGCACGCGCGCTACACTGAAGGAATCAGCGTGTCTTCCTAGGCCGAAAGGTCGGGGTAACCCGCTGAACCTCCTTCGTGCTAGGGATTGGGGCTTGCAATTGTTCCCCATGAACGAGGAATTCCCAGTAAGCGCGAGTCATAAGCTCGCGTTGATTACGTCCCTGCCCTTTGTACACACCGCCCGTCGCTACTACCGATTGAATGATTTAGTGAGGTCTTCGGACTGGTACGCGGCATTGACTCTGTCGTTGCCGATGCTACCGGAAAGATGACCAAACTTGATCATTTAGAGGAAGTAAAAGTCGTAACAAGGTTTCCGTAGGTGAACCTGCGGAAGGATCATTACCGACTAGACTGCATGTCTTTCGATGTGCGTGTCGTGTCGCGCAACACGCTACCTGTACGGCTCGCAGTAGCCGTGCGCCGCGTGCGGAACCACGCGTGCTTCTCAAAACTAACGCCAATGTTGTGTGGTACGAGCGCTGAAGCGCTGGAGCGGCTGGCCTGCGGCACCTGGCGCCTGGCGCCGGTTTTGAATGACTTTCGCCCGACTGCCTGTCCGCTCCGGTGTGGAGCCGTACGACGCCCATCGGCCGTGAGGCCGTTGGACACAGAACGCTTGAACAGGGGCCGCCACACGCCTACGTCCCGCCTATGCAACTGTCTTGAAAGAGACAGTGTAAACTAAGAAAAGATCACCCAGGACGGTGGATCACTCGGCTCGTGGGTCGATGAAGAACGCAGCAAATTGCGCGTCGACATGTGAACTGCAGGACACATGAACATCGACGTTTCGAACGCACATTGCGGTCCATGGATTCCGTTCCCGGGCCACGTCTGGCTGAGGGTCGGCTACGTATACTGAAGCGCGCGGCGTTTGCCCCGCTTCGCAGACCTGGGAGCGTCGCGGCCGCCTGTGGGGCCGGCCGCGCCTCCTTAAACGTGCGATGCGCGCCCGTCGCCTGGCGGTTCGCATACCGGTACTTACTCGGTAGCGTGCACAGCCGGCTGGCGGTGTGGCGTGCGACACCTCGTACAACGACCTCAGAGCAGGCGAGACTACCCGCTGAATTTAAGCATATTACTAAGCGGAGGAAAAGAAACTAACAAGGATTCCCCCAGTAGCGGCGAGCGAACAGGGAAGAGTCCAGCACCGAACCCCGCAGGCTGCCGCCTGTCGTGGCATGTGGTGTTTGGGAGGGTCCACTACCCCGACGCCTCGCGCCGAGCCCAAGTCCAACTTGAATGAGGCCACGGCCCGTAGAGGGTGCCAGGCCCGTAGCGGCCGGTGCGAGCGTCGGCGGGACCTCTCCTTCGAGTCGGGTTGCTTGAGAGTGCAGCTCCAAGTGGGTGGTAAACTCCATCTGAGACTAAATATGACCACGAGACCGATAGCGAACAAGTACCGTGAGGGAAAGTTGAAAAGAACTTTGAAGAGAGAGTTCAAAAGTACGTGAAACCGTTCTGGGGTAAACGTGAGAAGTCCGAAAGGTCGAACGGGTGAGATTCACGCCCATCCGGCCACTGGCCTCCGCCCTCGGCAGATGGGGCCGGCCGCCCGCGCGGAGCAATCCGCGGCGGGGTCGTGTCCGGTTGCCTTTCCACTCGCCGCGGGGTGGGGCCGTTCCGGTGTGCGGTGGGCCGCACTTCTCCCCTAGTAGGACGTCGCGACCCGCTGGGTGCCGGCCTACGGCCCGGGTGCGCAGCCTGTCCTTCCGCGGGCCTCGGTTCGCGTCTGTTGGGCAGAGCCCCGGTGTCCTGGCTGGCTGCCCGGCGGTATATCTGGAGGAGTCGATTCGCCCCTTTGGGCGCTCGGGCTCCCGGCAAGCGCGCGCGGTTCTTCCCGGATGACGGACCTACCTGGCCCGGCCCCGGACCCGCGCCGCTGTTGGCTCGGGATGCTCTCGGGCGGAATAATCGCTCCCGTCAGCGGCGCTTCAGCTTTGGACAATTTCACGACCCGTCTTGAAACACGGACCAAGGAGTCTAACATGTGCGCGAGTCATTGGGCTGTACGAAACCTAAAGGCGTAATGAAAGTGAAGGTCTCGCCTTGCGCGGGCCGAGGGAGGATGGGGCTTCCCCGCCCTTCACGGGGCGGCGGCCTCCGCACTCCCGGGGCGTCTCGTCCTCATTGCGAGGTGAGGCGCACCTAGAGCGTACACGTTGGGACCCGAAAGATGGTGAACTATGCCTGGCCAGGACGAAGTCAGGGGAAACCCTGATGGAGGTCCGTAGCGATTCTGACGTGCAAATCGATCGTCGGAGCTGGGTATAGGGGCGAAAGACTAATCGAACCATCTAGTAGCTGGTTCCCTCCGAAGTTTCCCTCAGGATAGCTGGTGCTCGTACGAGTCTCATCCGGTAAAGCGAATGATTAGAGGCCTTGGGGCCGAAACGACCTCAACCTATTCTCAAACTTTAAATGGGTGAGATCTCCGGCTTGCTTGATATGCTGAAGCCGCGAGCAAACGACTCGGATCGGAGTGCCAAGTGGGCCACTTTTGGTAAGCAGAACTGGCGCTGTGGGATGAACCAAACGCCGAGTTAAGGCGCCCGAATCGACGCTCATGGGAAACCATGAAAGGCGTTGGTTGCTTAAGACAGCAGGACGGTGGCCATGGAAGTCGGAATCCGCTAAGGAGTGTGTAACAACTCACCTGCCGAAGCAACTAGCCCTGAAAATGGATGGCGCTGAAGCGTCGTGCCTATACTCGGCCGTCAGTCTGGCAGTCATGGCCGGTCCTTGCGGCCGGCCGCGAAGCCCTGACGAGTAGGAGGGTCGCGGCGGTGGGCGCAGAAGGGTCTGGGCGTGAGCCTGCCTGGAGCCGCCGTCGGTGCAGATCTTGGTGGTAGTAGCAAATACTCCAGCGAGGCCCTGGAGGGCTGACGCGGAGAAGGGTTTCGTGTGAACAGCCGTTGCACACGAGTCAGTCGATCCTAAGCCCTAGGAGAAATCCGATGTTGATGGGGGCCGTCATAGCATGATGCACTTTGTGCTGGCCCCCGTTGGGCGAAAGGGAATCCGGTTCCTATTCCGGAACCCGGCAGCGGAACCGATACAAGTCGGGCCCCTCTTTTAGAGATGCTCGTCGGGGTAACCCAAAAGGACCCGGAGACGCCGTCGGGAGATCGGGGAAGAGTTTTCTTTTCTGCATGAGCGTTCGAGTTCCCTGGAATCCTCTAGCAGGGAGATAGGGTTTGGAACGCGAAGAGCACCGCAGTTGCGGCGGTGTCCCGATCTTCCCCTCGGACCTTGAAAATCCGGGAGAGGGCCACGTGGAGGTGTCGCGCCGGTTCGTACCCATATCCGCAGCAGGTCTCCAAGGTGAAGAGCCTCTAGTCGATAGAATAATGTAGGTAAGGGAAGTCGGCAAATTGGATCCGTAACTTCGGGATAAGGATTGGCTCTGAGGATCGGGGCGTGTCGGGCTTGGTCGGGAAGTGGGTCAGCGCTAACGTGCCGGGCCTGGGCGAGGTGAGTGCCGTAGGGGTGCCGGTAAGTGCGGGCGTTTAGCGCGGGCGTGGTCTGCTCTCGCCGTTGGTTGGCCTCGTGCTGGCCGGCGGTGCAGGATGCGCGCGCCTGCGCGGCGTTCGCGCCCCGGTGCTTCAACCTGCGTGCAGGATCCGAGCTCGGTCCCGTGCCTTGGCCTCCCACGGATCTTCCTTGCTGCGAGGCCGCGTCCGCCTTAGCGTGCTCCTCCGGGGGCGCGCGGGTGCGCGGATTCTCTTCGGCCGCCATTCAACGATCAACTCAGAACTGGCACGGACTGGGGGAATCCGACTGTCTAATTAAAACAAAGCATTGCGATGGCCCTAGCGGGTGTTGACGCAATGTGATTTCTGCCCAGTGCTCTGAATGTCAACGTGAAGAAATTCGAGCAAGCGCGGGTAAACGGCGGGAGTAACTATGACTCTCTTAAGGTGGCCAAGTGGCGGCGGTGTGGCTGCATCCGGACTTGGCTTCTCGAAGTGCGGTCTTGATGTAGTCGTGCTGCTGCTGCGAGGTGCCTTCCTTGGGATATAGTTACAGGGAGAGTGATGCGCAATACATGGGCCTAGCCCTCTTAGCCTCTCCTCTCCTGCGGTCTTCTCCCCTTCTCGTGGGCCCGCTGATTTCGCAGAGTGGAAGACCGCACCAGGGGCTTGGGGGGGTTACCAGCCCCCCCTCGCACTATCCCTTTTTTAGTTGGGGGCAGTAAGCAGAGAATAAGTGGTGGCCCTTCCGCTGAAGGTGCCACCCCAACTCCCCCAGCACCTAGCCGGCCAACCGGCCGTGCCGAAAATCTTGTAACTTTTGCAGCTATGTATACCTGTAGTGAGTGCCACCGCAGCTTTACAACCAAGAACGGTCTCGGGGTCCATCGCCGCCGCCAACATCTTGCGGCCGCCAACGCGGAGATCGTCACGGAGAGGCATCGCGCGAGGTGGACGGAGGAAGAAGTCCTGTCGCTCGCCAAGGCAGAGGCCGAACTGTTCCTCGAGAGGGACGCCCGGTTCTTCTTTGTAAATCAAGAGCTCATCAGGATGTTCCCCGACCGAACGCTTGAGGCAATCAAGTGCCGACGGCGGCAAGCTGCCCACAAGCAGCTTGTCCGCCAATTCATGGAGGCGCTTGAGATCGGTCGGGGGGAAGAGCCGGCGTCCCGCCGGGGAGCGGCGAGCCCGCTGCCTGACGCGGGCGAGGCCGCTGCGCCGCCCGTCGACGCAGCCGAGGACTTCGCGGCCGACACCACCGGGCCGCCGCCGGAGGGGCCGACTGACGCCGCCATCTGGGAGCATCTGGCGGGGCTACCCGCTTCCGCCCAGCGTTTCTCTGCCCTGGATCGTGTCATCGGTCTGGGGCGGGGCACGCCGCCCGATGTCATCCTGGGCATGCTCCCGGATGCCCTTGCGTCGGTCGGGTCCAGAGGGGAGAGATCGATCACCAGGACACAGCGGCCGCGCCAACCATCGAAGCGGCCGCCTGCCGCGCCGCCGACGCAGAAGCGCAAGCGGCGCCGCTGGGAGTACGCGAGAACGCAGGATGCCTTCCGACGGTCGCGTGCGCGTTGTGTGCGCGGCCTCTTGGATGGCACCCTGCTCC
>NW_025726660.1:32500-37500 GCF_021461395.2 Schistocerca americana
TTTCATGAAGAGTTATGTCCAATATGCGACATTCCCGCTGTCCATATACATGAGCTGCGAGCTGTACCACGTACGAGCTACAGACGCGATCGCGTTGCTCGCTGTACGAATGCAGATGCTCAGCGGCAGCTAGGAGGCGCTCCATCCATGTCGGTACCGGTGAGCGTTGCACTCGCAGTCGCAAAAACGTACGGCAAGTATATTACTCGGAAGAGTCAATGACAGTCCAAGCCCCCCTGCGTGGGAAGAGTCTTCCTAGGCCATGACCCACCGGAAGGGCGCAGCGTCCCCCACCCCAGACATGTGACGTCAGACTATCGGTATTGACGACTAGACTGATTCCTTATAATCATTTGCCATACACCGGTGGAAGCTGCCGAGACGAGTAACTACATAGCGGGCTCGCCGTGTCACTAATGTACAGAGATACAATAGTTTCGACTGGAACCGGATTAAACGTATACACGGCGCTGATTAGTAATAGATAGAGCCATCAGAATACAGATAATGTATAGACCTGTCCGTATACATGCTGAAAGACTCTGCTCACAATCACACGTCAGCCAGACACTCTTATCACGCACTACTCTCTGCCTGTAACAGGCACACAGACAATATGTAAGCACCAGCATGGAACAACACCCAGTGCATCCTCTCTGCCACATTAGACAATCCACACTATCATAACCAGACCGGGAGGTCCACTCGGAAAACAGAATATCCCACCCTTCCGACAACCACCATTGCTCAGCTAAGCCACCAACACCCACACATGTCCCAGACAGGGGTGCACCCAACATCACAATACTGCCTCCTGTCACACCACACAAACAATGGCAGGAATGAAAGACACAGGTCTGCCACAAGCATGGAATCAGAGCGCCGCCTGTTATGAGCCAAAGGTGCACCCTGACGTGGCAAATCAGATGATGCCGCAGTCATTTACTTACGATAATCACAATCAACAAACCGGGCCCCCCCCCCCCCAAGTGCCTTAACCTAACCCGTATTGTACCTTAACCTAACCCGTATTGTACCTTAACCTAACCCGTATTGTACCTTAACCTAACCCGTATTGTACCTTAACCTAACCCGTATTGTACCTTAACCTAACCCATATTGTACCTTAACCTAACCCATATTGTACCTTAACCTAACCCATATTGTACCTTAACCTAACCCATATTGTACCTTAACCTAACCCATATTGTACCTTAACCTAACCCATATTGTACCTTAACCTAACCCATATTGTACCTTAACCTAACCCATATTGTACCTTAACCTAACCCATATTGTACCTTAACCTAACCCATATTGTACCTTAACCTAACCCATATTGTACCTTAACCTAACCCATGTTGCGCCTTAACCTAACCCATGTTGCGCCTTAACCTAACCCATGTTGCGCCTTAACCTAACCCATGTTGCGCCTTAACCTAACCCATGTTGCGCCTTAACCTAACCCATGTTGCGCCTTAACCTAACCCATGTTGCGCCTTAACCTAACCCATGTTGCGCCTTAACCTAACCCATGTTGCGCCTTAACCTAACCCATGTTGCGCCTTAACCTAACCCATGTTGCGCCTTAACCTAACCCATGTTGCGCCTTAACCTAACCTATGTTGCGCCTTAACCTAACCTATGTTGCGCCTTAACCTAACCTATGTTGCGCCTTAACCTAACCTATGTTGCGCCTTAACCTAACCTATGTTGCGCCTTAACCTAACCTATGTTGCGCCTTAACCTAACCTATGTTGCGCCTTAACCTAACCTATGTTGCGCCGTAACCTAACCTATGTTGCGCCGTAACCTAACCTATGTTGCGCCATAACCTAACCTATGTTGCGCCTTAACCTAACCTATGTTGCGCCTTAACCTAACCTATGTTGCGCCTTAACCTAACCTATGTTGCGCCGTAACCTAACCTATGTTGCGCCTTAACCTAACCTATGTTGCGCCTTAACCTAACCTATGTTGCGCCTTAACCTAACCTATGTTGCGCCTTAACCTAACCTATGTTGCGCCTTAACCTAACCTATGTTGCGCCTTAACCTAACCTATGTTGCGCCTTAACCTAACCTATGTTGCGCCTTAACCTAACCTATGTTGCGCCTTAACCTAACCTATGTTGCGCCTTAACCTAACCTATGTTGCGCCTTAACCTAACCTATGTTGCGCCGTAACCTAACCTATGTTGCGCCTTAACCTAACCTATGTTGCGCCTTAACCTAACCTATGTTGCGCCTTAACCTAACCTATGTTGCGCCTTAACCTAACCTATGTTGCGCCTTAACCTAACCTATGTTGCGCCTTAACCCAACACACGTTGGGCCTTAACCCAACACACGTTGGGCCTTAACCCAACACACGTTGGGCCTTAACCCAACACACGTTGGGCCTTAACCCAACACACGTTGGGCCTTAACCCAACACACGTTGGGCCTTAACCCAACACACGTTGGGCCTTAACCCAACACACGTTGGGCCTTAACCCAACACACGTTGGGCCTTAACCCAACACACGTTGGGCCTTAACCCAACACACGTTGGGCCTTAACCCAACACACGTTGGGCCTTAACCCAACACACGTTGGGCCTTAACCCAACACACGTTGGGCCTTAACCCAACACACGTTGGGCCTTAACCCAACACACGTTGGGCCTTAACCCAACACACGTTGGGCCTTAACCCAACACACGTTGGGCCTTAACCCAACACACGTTGGGCCTTAACCCAACACACGTTGGGCCTTAACCTGCTCTGTAATTGTCATACGACGCGTTAAATTAGTGTAGTGTTGCCTAACTGCAACCCCCGCAATATAGTTTGCTACTCGCACTGCCCGGTCCCCAGAGTATCGCTTCATGTTAAACACCTTGCAGCTATACACTGTAATGCGGATGGCGGCAGGACGTACATGCTCAATGCCCTTCGCAGTTGTTCATTGGCATTCGCATGGCGAAGCACAGCCTACGTTGTGGTACGGCTTGTGGCAACTGTCCGCTGATGTTGTACGTCCAAATCACACACTGTACCGCACATTGGTCCTCATGTACTGAATGATACATCGTGGTACATGTGTGACCGTACCACGACTGCGCCAACAACGGCGAACCATACGGTCCAAATATTGTGCACTCAGCTACGTGTCGTCTCCCTATAAGAGCTGGATTGCAGTATGGTATGCCGTGGATGGCGATCAGCATGAGCCGTCTGTTGATGTAGTGGCGCGTGTTGTCAGACGTAGTCGTCTCTTCTCACACACCGTGATAGCATGGTGCACTGCGTTCCACATCTGCGACATGCGACAGAGGCCGGTTGACAGTCGTTCGCGCAATGGACATCGCATACGTACGGGGGCCACCTTCCACGTGTTCGCGAAGCGTGCACATGTTGTTGCGTGTATGTGGGCAGACATAGTGTGTCGTGACACCTGACACAGGCATGCAACAATCGTTGAATTTGCAAATGGCGATGGACGTCTACGTTTGCTGGTGACGTTACGCAAATGAAGAACTGGTAAACCGTTGTGGTGCGGTTGTTCTCGCTAGAGGTGAATCAGTGATGGCGACGATCGGTTGAGCTACCAACCGGTTGTTTCAGCGATACCCACCATGCCCACGAACGTGAATGGCATGTGGGTGTGAAGCGATACGCGGCGGTGGCTGGGTGGGACCGTCCCCGGCCGGTGAGGGGGGGCCTTCCGGCGTGCTGGCCGCGCGGTGCGTGGGCGCACGCGCTACAGCCGGCTGGTGGGGGCGGCCAGTGGCAGGCGCGCCGGCCGACGGAGGCGGCAGGCGGCGCAGCTGCGCGCCGGCGCACCCTGCACGCGGCGCCGTGCGGCCAAAGTAGGTCCTCGCGGGCCCGGTGCGAAGCGCGGTGGACATCTGCAGTGTGCTGGTCCGATTGAGGACTGTGTGCGCTGAGGATGCGCCGCCGCCCGGCGCTCGGCGCCGCGACGCCGTCTGCTGCTCGGTCGCCTCTGCGGTTCTCGCAGGTGGATTGTATCGCAGCTGTGCGGACGTGTTGGCGCGTGCGCTGTGCTGGGAGAGTTCGCTTCGGCACCCAAGTGGGGCTTTTGTCCTTCTGTGGCGCTGGCGTTGGAGCTGCCGGCCACCGTAGGTGGCGCGTGTTGTCTCCCGCCGGCAATGCCACGACAGCACGCTCCCGGGCCTCTGTCGGCAGCGGCAAGCTCAGTTGGGAGCACGGGTGGTCGCACCTAAAGCGTCTACTCGCCAAACTCCGGGCGATTGCGCCTCTCTCGAACCCGACCAAGTACTTAGGACGGCGCTGCGCGCCGCCGGGACCTGAGAGGGTTTCGAGGTGTATTGTGCAGGGGAGCTCAGCCTCCTCCTGTTTGCAGAATAATTGAGCGGACGCTTGCGTGTTCGCGCGGGCCCCCGGGACACACTCCCGGGCGGCCGGCTGCTCAGCTCTAGTTGACGCAGCTCCCTGGTTGATCCTGCCAGTAGTCATATGCTTGTCTCAAAGATTAAGCCATGCATGTCTCAGTACAAGCCGCATTAAGGTGAAACCGCGAATGGCTCATTAAATCAGTTATGGTTCCTTAGATCGTACCCACGTTACTTGGATAACTGTGGTAATTCTAGAGCTAATACATGCAAACAGAGTCCCGACCAGAGATGGAAGGGACGCTTTTATTAGATCAAAACCAATCGGTCGGCTCGTCCGGTCCGTTTGCCTTGGTGACTCTGAATAACTTTGGGCTGATCGCACGGTCCTCGTACCGGCGACGCATCTTTCAAATGTCTGCCTTATCAACTGTCGATGGTAGGTTCTGCGCCTACCATGGTTGTAACGGGTAACGGGGAATCAGGGTTCGATTCCGGAGAGGGAGCCTGAGAAACGGCTACCACATCCAAGGAAGGCAGCAGGCGCGCAAATTACCCACTCCCGGCACGGGGAGGTAGTGACGAAAAATAACGATACGGGACTCATCCGAGGCCCCGTAATCGGAATGAGTACACTTTAAATC
>NW_025726660.1:45000-52896 GCF_021461395.2 Schistocerca americana
GAGGCGCTCCATCCATGTCGGTACCGGTGAGCGTTGCACTCGCAGTCGCAAAAACGTACGGCAAGTATATTACTCGGAAGAGTCAATGACAGTCCAAGCCCCCCTGCGTGGGAAGAGTCTTCCTAGGCCATGACCCACCGGAAGGGCGCAGCGTCCCCCACCCCAGACATGTGACGTCAGACTATCGGTATTGACGACTAGACTGATTCCTTATAATCATTTGCCATACACCGGTGGAAGCTGCCGAGACGAGTAACTACATAGCGGGCTCGCCGTGTCACTAATGTACAGAGATACAATAGTTTCGACTGGAACCGGATTAAACGTATACACGGCGCTGATTAGTAATAGATAGAGCCATCAGAATACAGATAATGTATAGACCTGTCCGTATACATGCTGAAAGACTCTGCTCACAATCACACGTCAGCCAGACACTCTTATCACGCACTACTCTCTGCCTGTAACAGGCACACAGACAATATGTAAGCACCAGCATGGAACAACACCCAGTGCATCCTCTCTGCCACATTAGACAATCCACACTATCATAACCAGACCGGGAGGTCCACTCGGAAAACAGAATATCCCACCCTTCCGACAACCACCATTGCTCAGCTAAGCCACCAACACCCACACATGTCCCAGACAGGGGTGCACCCAACATCACAATACTGCCTCCTGTCACACCACACAAACAATGGCAGGAATGAAAGACACAGGTCTGCCACAAGCATGGAATCAGAGCGCCGCCTGTTATGAGCCAAAGGTGCACCCTGACGTGGCAAATCAGATGATGCCGCAGTCATTTACTTACGATAATCACAATCAACAAACCGGGCCCCCCCCCCCCCAAGTGCCTTAACCTAACCCGTATTGTACCTTAACCTAACCCGTATTGTACCTTAACCTAACCCGTATTGTACCTTAACCTAACCCGTATTGTACCTTAACCTAACCCGTATTGTACCTTAACCTAACCCGTATTGTACCTTAACCTAACCCATATTGTACCTTAACCTAACCCATATTGTACCTTAACCTAACCCATATTGTACCTTAACCTAACCCATATTGTACCTTAACCTAACCCATATTGTACCTTAACCTAACCCATATTGTACCTTAACCTAACCCATATTGTACCTTAACCTAACCCATATTGTACCTTAACCTAACCCATATTGTACCTTAACCTAACCCATATTGTACCTTAACCTAACCCATGTTGCGCCTTAACCTAACCCATGTTGCGCCTTAACCTAACCCATGTTGCGCCTTAACCTAACCCATGTTGCGCCTTAACCTAACCCATGTTGCGCCTTAACCTAACCCATGTTGCGCCTTAACCTAACCCATGTTGCGCCTTAACCTAACCCATGTTGCGCCTTAACCTAACCCATGTTGCGCCTTAACCTAACCCATGTTGCGCCTTAACCTAACCCATGTTGCGCCTTAACCTAACCCATGTTGCGCCTTAACCTAACCTATGTTGCGCCTTAACCTAACCTATGTTGCGCCTTAACCTAACCTATGTTGCGCCTTAACCTAACCTATGTTGCGCCTTAACCTAACCTATGTTGCGCCTTAACCTAACCTATGTTGCGCCGTAACCTAACCTATGTTGCGCCGTAACCTAACCTATGTTGCGCCGTAACCTAACCTATGTTGCGCCTTAACCTAACCTATGTTGCGCCTTAACCTAACCTATGTTGCGCCTTAACCTAACCTATGTTGCGCCTTAACCTAACCTATGTTGCGCCTTAACCTAACCTATGTTGCGCCTTAACCTAACCTATGTTGCGCCTTAACCTAACCTATGTTGCGCCTTAACCTAACCTATGTTGCGCCTTAACCTAACCTATGTTGCGCCTTAACCTAACCTATGTTGCGCCTTAACCTAACCTATGTTGCGCCTTAACCTAACCTATGTTGCGCCGTAACCTAACCTATGTTGCGCCTTAACCTAACCTATGTTGCGCCTTAACCTAACCTATGTTGCGCCGTAACCTAACCTATGTTGCGCCTTAACCTAACCTATGTTGCGCCTTAACCTAACCTATGTTGCGCCTTAACCTAACCTATGTTGCGCCTTAACCTAACCTATGTTGCGCCTTAACCTAACCTATGTTGCGCCTTAACCCAACACACGTTGGGCCTTAACCCAACACACGTTGGGCCTTAACCCAACACACGTTGGGCCTTAACCCAACACACGTTGGGCCTTAACCCAACACACGTTGGGCCTTAACCCAACACACGTTGGGCCTTAACCCAACACACGTTGGGCCTTAACCCAACACACGTTGGGCCTTAACCCAACACACGTTGGGCCTTAACCCAACACACGTTGGGCCTTAACCCAACACACGTTGGGCCTTAACCCAACACACGTTGGGCCTTAACCCAACACACGTTGGGCCTTAACCCAACACACGTTGGGCCTTAACCCAACACACGTTGGGCCTTAACCCAACACACGTTGGGCCTTAACCCAACACACGTTGGGCCTTAACCCAACACACGTTGGGCCTTAACCCAACACACGTTGGGCCTTAACCCAACACACGTTGGGCCTTAACCTGCTCTGTAATTGTCATACGACGCGTTAAATTAGTGTAGTGTTGCCTAACTGCAACCCCCGCAATATAGTTTGCTACTCGCACTGCCCGGTCCCCAGAGTATCGCTTCATGTTAAACACCTTGCAGCTATACACTGTAATGCGGATGGCGGCAGGACGTACATGCTCAATGCCCTTCGCAGTTGTTCATTGGCATTCGCATGGCGAAGCACAGCCTACGTTGTGGTACGGCTTGTGGCAACTGTCCGCTGATGTTGTACGTCCAAATCACACACTGTACCGCACATTGGTCCTCATGTACTGAATGATACATCGTGGTACATGTGTGACCGTACCACGACTGCGCCAACAACGGCGAACCATACGGTCCAAATATTGTGCACTCAGCTACGTGTCGTCTCCCTATAAGAGCTGGATTGCAGTATGGTATGCCGTGGATGGCGATCAGCATGAGCCGTCTGTTGATGTAGTGGCGCGTGTTGTCAGACGTAGTCGTCTCTTCTCACACACCGTGATAGCATGGTGCACTGCGTTCCACATCTGCGACATGCGACAGAGGCCGGTTGACAGTCGTTCGCGCAATGGACATCGCATACGTACGGGGGCCACCTTCCACGTGTTCGCGAAGCGTGCACATGTTGTTGCGTGTATGTGGGCAGACATAGTGTGTCGTGACACCTGACACAGGCATGCAACAATCGTTGAATTTGCAAATGGCGATGGACGTCTACGTTTGCTGGTGACGTTACGCAAATGAAGAACTGGTAAACCGTTGTGGTGCGGTTGTTCTCGCTAGAGGTGAATCAGTGATGGCGACGATCGGTTGAGCTACCAACCGGTTGTTTCAGCGATACCCACCATGCCCACGAACGTGAATGGCATGTGGGTGTGAAGCGATACGCGGCGGTGGCTGGGTGGGACCGTCCCCGGCCGGTGAGGGGGGGCCTTCCGGCGTGCTGGCCGCGCGGTGCGTGGGCGCACGCGCTACAGCCGGCTGGTGGGGGCGGCCAGTGGCAGGCGCGCCGGCCGACGGAGGCGGCAGGCGGCGCAGCTGCGCGCCGGCGCACCCTGCACGCGGCGCCGTGCGGCCAAAGTAGGTCCTCGCGGGCCCGGTGCGAAGCGCGGTGGACATCTGCAGTGTGCTGGTCCGATTGAGGACTGTGTGCGCTGAGGATGCGCCGCCGCCCGGCGCTCGGCGCCGCGACGCCGTCTGCTGCTCGGTCGCCTCTGCGGTTCTCGCAGGTGGATTGTATCGCAGCTGTGCGGACGTGTTGGCGCGTGCGCTGTGCTGGGAGAGTTCGCTTCGGCACCCAAGTGGGGCTTTTGTCCTTCTGTGGCGCTGGCGTTGGAGCTGCCGGCCACCGTAGGTGGCGCGTGTTGTCTCCCGCCGGCAATGCCACGACAGCACGCTCCCGGGCCTCTGTCGGCAGCGGCAAGCTCAGTTGGGAGCACGGGTGGTCGCACCTAAAGCGTCTACTCGCCAAACTCCGGGCGATTGCGCCTCTCTCGAACCCGACCAAGTACTTAGGACGGCGCTGCGCGCCGCCGGGACCTGAGAGGGTTTCGAGGTGTATTGTGCAGGGGAGCTCAGCCTCCTCCTGTTTGCAGAATAATTGAGCGGACGCTTGCGTGTTCGCGCGGGCCCCCGGGACACACTCCCGGGCGGCCGGCTGCTCAGCTCTAGTTGACGCAGCTCCCTGGTTGATCCTGCCAGTAGTCATATGCTTGTCTCAAAGATTAAGCCATGCATGTCTCAGTACAAGCCGCATTAAGGTGAAACCGCGAATGGCTCATTAAATCAGTTATGGTTCCTTAGATCGTACCCACGTTACTTGGATAACTGTGGTAATTCTAGAGCTAATACATGCAAACAGAGTCCCGACCAGAGATGGAAGGGACGCTTTTATTAGATCAAAACCAATCGGTCGGCTCGTCCGGTCCGTTTGCCTTGGTGACTCTGAATAACTTTGGGCTGATCGCACGGTCCTCGTACCGGCGACGCATCTTTCAAATGTCTGCCTTATCAACTGTCGATGGTAGGTTCTGCGCCTACCATGGTTGTAACGGGTAACGGGGAATCAGGGTTCGATTCCGGAGAGGGAGCCTGAGAAACGGCTACCACATCCAAGGAAGGCAGCAGGCGCGCAAATTACCCACTCCCGGCACGGGGAGGTAGTGACGAAAAATAACGATACGGGACTCATCCGAGGCCCCGTAATCGGAATGAGTACACTTTAAATCCTTTAACGAGTATCTATTGGAGGGCAAGTCTGGTGCCAGCAGCCGCGGTAATTCCAGCTCCAATAGCGTATATTAAAGTTGTTGCGGTTAAAAAGCTCGTAGTTGGATTTGTGTCCCACGCTGTTGGTTCACCGCCCGTCGGTGTTTAACTGGCATGTATCGTGGGACGTCCTGCCGGTGGGGCGAGCTGAAGGCGTGCGACGCGCCTCGTGCGTGCTCGTGCGTCCCGAGGCGGACCCCGTTGCAATCCTACCAGGGTGCTCTTGAGTGAGTGTCTCGGTGGGCCGGCACGTTTACTTTGAACAAATTAGAGTGCTTAAAGCAGGCAAGCCCGCCTGAATACTGTGTGCATGGAATAATGGAATAGGACCTCGGTTCTATTTTGTTGGTTTTCGGAACCCGAGGTAATGATTAATAGGGACAGGCGGGGGGCATTCGTATTGCGACGTTAGAGGTGAAATTCTTGGATCGTCGCAAGACGAACAGAAGCGAAAGCATTTGCCAAGTATGTTTTCATTAATCAAGAACGAAAGTTAGAGGTTCGAAGGCGATCAGATACCGCCCTAGTTCTAACCATAAACGATGCCAGCCAGCGATCCGCCGCAGTTCCTCCGATGACTCGGCGGGCAGCCTCCGGGAAACCAAAGCTTTTGGGTTCCGGGGGAAGTATGGTTGCAAAGCTGAAACTTAAAGGAATTGACGGAAGGGCACCACCAGGAGTGGAGCCTGCGGCTTAATTTGACTCAACACGGGAAACCTCACCAGGCCCGGACACCGGAAGGATTGACAGATTGATAGCTCTTTCTTGATTCGGTGGGTGGTGGTGCATGGCCGTTCTTAGTTGGTGGAGCGATTTGTCTGGTTAATTCCGATAACGAACGAGACTCTAGCCTGCTAACTAGTCGCGTGACATCCTTCGTGCTGTCAGCGATTACTTTTCTTCTTAGAGGGACAGGCGGCTTCTAGCCGCACGAGATTGAGCAATAACAGGTCTGTGATGCCCTTAGATGTTCTGGGCCGCACGCGCGCTACACTGAAGGAATCAGCGTGTCTTCCTAGGCCGAAAGGTCGGGGTAACCCGCTGAACCTCCTTCGTGCTAGGGATTGGGGCTTGCAATTGTTCCCCATGAACGAGGAATTCCCAGTAAGCGCGAGTCATAAGCTCGCGTTGATTACGTCCCTGCCCTTTGTACACACCGCCCGTCGCTACTACCGATTGAATGATTTAGTGAGGTCTTCGGACTGGTACGCGGCATTGACTCTGTCGTTGCCGATGCTACCGGAAAGATGACCAAACTTGATCATTTAGAGGAAGTAAAAGTCGTAACAAGGTTTCCGTAGGTGAACCTGCGGAAGGATCATTACCGACTAGACTGCATGTCTTTCGATGTGCGTGTCGTGTCGCGCAACACGCTACCTGTACGGCTCGCAGTAGCCGTGCGCCGCGTGCGGAACCACGCGTGCTTCTCAAAACTAACGCCAATGTTGTGTGGTACGAGCGCTGAAGCGCTGGAGCGGCTGGCCTGCGGCACCTGGCGCCTGGCGCCGGTTTTGAATGACTTTCGCCCGACTGCCTGTCCGCTCCGGTGTGGAGCCGTACGACGCCCATCGGCCGTGAGGCCGTTGGACACAGAACGCTTGAACAGGGGCCGCCACACGCCTACGTCCCGCCTATGCAACTGTCTTGAAAGAGACAGTGTAAACTAAGAAAAGATCACCCAGGACGGTGGATCACTCGGCTCGTGGGTCGATGAAGAACGCAGCAAATTGCGCGTCGACATGTGAACTGCAGGACACATGAACATCGACGTTTCGAACGCACATTGCGGTCCATGGATTCCGTTCCCGGGCCACGTCTGGCTGAGGGTCGGCTACGTATACTGAAGCGCGCGGCGTTTGCCCCGCTTCGCAGACCTGGGAGCGTCGCGGCCGCCTGTGGGGCCGGCCGCGCCTCCTTAAACGTGCGATGCGCGCCCGTCGCCTGGCGGTTCGCATACCGGTACTTACTCGGTAGCGTGCACAGCCGGCTGGCGGTGTGGCGTGCGACACCTCGTACAACGACCTCAGAGCAGGCGAGACTACCCGCTGAATTTAAGCATATTACTAAGCGGAGGAAAAGAAACTAACAAGGATTCCCCCAGTAGCGGCGAGCGAACAGGGAAGAGTCCAGCACCGAACCCCGCAGGCTGCCGCCTGTCGTGGCATGTGGTGTTTGGGAGGGTCCACTACCCCGACGCCTCGCGCCGAGCCCAAGTCCAACTTGAATGAGGCCACGGCCCGTAGAGGGGTGCCAGGCCCGTAGCGGCCGGTGCGAGCGTCGGCGGGACCTCTCCTTCGAGTCGGGTTGCTTGAGAGTGCAGCTCCAAGTGGGTGGTAAACTCCATCTGAGACTAAATATGACCACGAGACCGATAGCGAACAAGTACCGTGAGGGAAAGTTGAAAAGAACTTTGAAGAGAGAGTTCAAAAGTACGTGAAACCGTTCTGGGGTAAACGTGAGAAGTCCGAAAGGTCGAACGGGTGAGATTCACGCCCATCCGGCCACTGGCCTCCGCCCTCGGCAGATGGGGCCGGCCGCCCGCGCGGAGCAATCCGCGGCGGGGTCGTGTCCGGTTGCCTTTCCACTCGCCGCGGGGTGGGGCCGTTCCGGTGTGCGGTGGGCCGCACTTCTCCCCTAGTAGGACGTCGCGACCCGCTGGGTGCCGGCCTACGGCCCGGGTGCGCAGCCTGTCCTTCCGCGGGCCTCGGTTCGCGTCTGTTGGGCAGAGCCCCGGTGTCCTGGCTGGCTGCCCGGCGGTATATCTGGAGGAGTCGATTCGCCCCTTTGGGCGCTCGGGCTCCCGGCAAGCGCGCGCGGTTCTTCCCGGATGACGGACCTACCTGGCCCGGCCCCGGACCCGCGCCGCTGTTGGCTCGGGATGCTCTCGGGCGGAATAATCGCTCCCGTCAGCGGCGCTTCAGCTTTGGACAATTTCACGACCCGTCTTGAAACACGGACCAAGGAGTCTAACATGTGCGCGAGTCATTGGGCTGTACGAAACCTAAAGGCGTAATGAAAGTGAAGGTCTCGCCT